>NW_027366238.1:0-77495 GCF_046119375.1 Phyllobates terribilis
TGCTCCTCTTAGCATGATAAAGAAGATTCAAAGAGAGTAAGATGCCAGCTCCTTTCATTCAGTCAGTACCTTCAATCATTTCTGGACGTTTTTCAATGGCAAAAATCAATGAATATTGTAAATGCACAAACAGTAATTTCTCCGCATTGCAAGGTGCAAGTCTGAAATTTTTTGCTTTTTCCTGCTCCTCTTAGCATGATAAAGAAGATTCAAAGAGAGTGAGATGCCAGCTACTTTCATTCAGTCAGTAGCTTCAATCATTTCTGGACGTTTTTCAATGGTAAAAATCAATGAATATTGTAAATGCACAAACAGTAATTTCTCCACATTGCAAGGTGCAATTCTGAAATTTTTTGCTTTTTCCTGCTCCTCTTAGCATGATAAAGAAGATTCAAAGAGAGTGAGATGCCAGCTCCTTTCATTCAGTCAGTAGCTTCAAACATTTCTGGTATATGAATAACATGATGTTTTTCAATGGCAAAAATCAATGAATATTGTAAATGCACAAACAGTAATTTCTCCACATTGCAAGGTGCAATTCTGAAATTTTTTGCTTTTTCCTGCTCCTCTTAGCATGATAAAGAAGATTCAAAGAGAGTGAGATGCCAGCTCCTTTCATTCAGTCAGTAGCTTCAAACATTTCTGGTATATGAATAACATGATGTTTTTCAATGGCAAAAATCAATGAATATTGTAAATGCACAAACAGTAATTTCTCCGCATTGCAAGGTGCAATTCTGAAATTTTTTGCTTTTTCCTGCTCCTCTTAGCATGATAAAGAAGATTCAAAGAGAGTGAGATGCCAGCTCCTTTCATTCAGTCAGTAGCTTCAATCATTTCTGGACGTTTTTCAATGGCAAAAATCAATGAATATTGTAAATGCACAAACAGTAATTTCTCCGCATTGCAAGGTGCAATTCTGAAATTTTTTGCTTTTTCCTGCTCCTCTTAGCATGATAAAGAAGATTCAAAGAGAGTGAGATGTCAGCTCCTTTCATTCAGTCAGTAGCTTCAAACATTTCTGGTATATGAATAACATGATGTTTTTCAATGGCAAAAATCAATGAATATTGTAAATGCACAAACAGTAATTTCTCCGCATTGCAAGGTGCAATTCTGAAATTTTTTGCTTTTTCCTGCTCCTCTTAGCATGATAAAGAAGATTCAAAGAGAGTGAGATGCCAGCTCCTTTCATTCAGTCAGTAGCTTCAATCATTTCTGGACGTTTTTCAATGGCAAAAATCAATGAATATTGTAAATGCACAAACAGTAATTTCTCCGCATTGCAAGGTGCAATTCTGAAATTTTTTGCTTTTTCCTGCTCCTCTTAGCATGATAAAGAAGATTCAAAGAGAGTGAGATGCCAGCTCCTTTCATTCAGTCAGTAGCTTCAAACATTTCTGGTATATGAATAACATGATGTTTTTCAATGGCAAAAATCAATGAATATTGTAAATGCACAAACAGTAATTTCTCCGCATTGCAAGGTGCAAGTCTGAAATTTTTTGCTTTTTCCTGCTCCTCTTAGCATGATAAAGAAGATTCAAAGAGAGTGAGATGCCAGCTCCTTTCATTCAGTCAGTAGCTTCAATCATTTCTGGATGTTTTTCAATGGCAAAAATCAATGAATATTGTAAATGCACAAACTGTAATTTCTCCGTATTGCAAGGTGCAATTCTGAAATTTTTTGCTTTTTCCTGCTCCTCTTAGCATGATAAAGAAGATTCAAAGAGAGTGAGATGCCAGCTCCTTTCATTCAGTCAGTAGCTTCAATCATTTCTGGACGTTTTTCAATGGCAAAAATCAATGAATATTGTAAATGCACAAACAGTAATTTCTCTGCATTGCAAGGTGCAATTCTGAAATTTTTTGCTTTTTCCTGCTCCTCTTAGCATGATAAAGAAGATTCAAAGAGAGTGAGATGACAGCTCCTTTCATTTAGTCAGTACCTTCAATCATTTCTGGACGTTTTTCAATGGCAAAAATCAATGAATATTGTAAATGCACAAACAGTAATTTCTCCGCATTGCAAGGTGCAATTCTGAAATTTTTTGCTTTTTCCCGCTCCTCTTAGCATGATAAAGAAGATTGAAAGAGAGTGAGGTGCCAGCTCCTTTCATTCAGTCAGTAGCTTCAAACATTTCTGGTATATGAATAACATGTTTTTCAATGGCAAAAATCAATGAATATGGTAAATGCACAAACAGTAATTTCTCCGCATTGCAAGGTGCAATTCTGAAATTTTTTGATTTTTCCTGCTCCTCTTAGCATGATAAAGAAGATTCAAAGAGAGTGAGATGCCAGCTCCTTTCATTCAGTCAGTAGCTTCAATCATTTCTGGACGTTTTTCAATGGCAAAAATCAATGAATATTGTAAATGCACAAACAGTAATTTCTCCGCATTGCAAGGTGCAATTCTGAAATTTTTTGCTTTTTCCTGCTCCTCTTAGCATGATAAAGAAGATTCAAAGAGAGTGAGATGCCAGCTCCTTTCATTCAGTCAGTAGCTTCAAACATTTCTGGTATATGAATAACATGATGTTTTTCAATGGCAAAAATCAATGAATATTGTAAATGCACAAACAGTAATTTCTCCGCATTGCAAGGTGCAATTCTGAAATTTTTCCTTTTTCCTGCTCCTCTTAGCATGATAAAGAAGATTCAAAGAGAGTGAGATGCCAGCTCCTTTCATTCAGTCAGTAGCTTCAAACATTTCTGGTATATGAATAACATGATGTTTTTCAATGGCAAAAATCAATGAATATTGTAAATGCACAAACAGTAATTTCTCCGCATTGCAAGGTGCAAGTCTGAAATTTTTTGCTTTTTCCTGCTCCTCTTAGCATGATAAAGAAGATTCAAAGAGAGTGAGATGCCAGCTACTTTCATTCAGTCAGTAGCTTCAATCATTTCTGGACGTTTTTCAATGGTAAAAATCAATGAATATTGTAAATGCACAAACAGTAATTTCTCCACATTGCAAGGTGCAATTCTGAAATTTTTTGCTTTTTCCTGCTCCTCTTAGCATGATAAAGAAGATTCAAAGAGAGTGAGATGCCAGCTCCTTTCATTCAGTCAGTAGCTTCAAACATTTCTGGTATATGAATAACATGATGTTTTTCAATGGCAAAAATCAATGAATATTGTAAATGCACAAACAGTAATTTCTCCGCATTGCAAGGTGCAATTCTGAAATTTTTTGCTTTTTCCTGCTCCTCTTAGCATGATAAAGAAGATTCAAAGAGAGTGAGATGCCAGCTCCTTTCATTCAGTCAGTAGCTTCAATCATTTCTGGATGTTTTTCAATGGCAAAAATCAATGAATATTGTAAATGCACAAACTGTAATTTCTCCGCATTGCAAGGTGCAATTCTGAAATTTTTTGCTTTTTCCTGCTCCTCTTAGCATGATAAAGAAGATTCAAAGAGAGTGAGATGCCAGCTCCTTTCATTCAGTCAGTAGCTTCAATCATTTCTGGACGTTTTTCAGTGGCAAAAATCAATGAATATTGTAAATGCACAAACAGTAATTTCTCCGCATTGCAAGGTGCAATTCTGAAATTTTTTGCTTTTTCCTGCTCCTCTTAGCATGATAAAGAAGATTCAAAGAGAGTGAGATGCCAGCTCCTTTCATTCAGTCAGTACCTTCAATCATTTCTGGACGTTTTTCAATGGCAAAAATCAATGAATATTGTAAATGCACAAACAGTAATTTCTCCGCATTGCAAGGTGCAAGTCTGAAATTTTTTGCTTTTTCCTGCTCCTCTTAGCATGATAAAGAAGATTCAAAGAGAGTGAGATGCCAGCTACTTTCATTCAGTCAGTAGCTTCAATCATTTCGGGACGTTTTTCAATGGTAAAAATCAATGAATATTGTAAATGCACAAACAGTAATTTCTCCACATTGCAAGGTGCAATTCTGAAATTTTTTGCTTTTTCCTGCTCCTCTTAGCATGATAACGAAGATTCAAAGAGAGTGAGATGCCAGCTCCTTTCATTCAGTCAGTAGCTTCAAACATTTCTGGTATATGAATAACATGATGTTTTTCAATGGCAAAAATCAATGAATATTGTAAATGCACAAACAGTAATTTCTCCGCATTGCAAGGTGCAATTCTGAAATTTTTTGCTTTTTCCTGCTCCTCTTAGCATGATAAAGAAGATTCAAAGAGAGTGAGATGCCAGCTCCTTTCATTCAGTCAGTAGCTTCAATCATTTCTGGATGTTTTTCAATGGCAAAAATCAATGAATATTGTAAATGCACAAACTGTAATTTCTCCGCATTGCAAGGTGCAATTCTGAAATTTTTTGCTTTTTCCTGCTCCTCTTAGCATGATAAAGAAGATTCAAAGAGAGTGAGATGCCAGCTCCTTTCATTCAGTCAGTAGCTTCAATCATTTCTGGACGTTTTTCAATGGCAAAAATCAATGAATATTGTAAATGCACAAACAGTAATTTCTCCGCATTGCAAGGTGCAATTCTGAAATTTTTTGCTTTTTCCTGCTCCTCTTAGCATGATAAAGAAGATTCAAAGAGAGTGAGATGCCAGCTCCTTTCATTCAGTCAGTAGCTTCAATCATTTCTGGACGTTTTTCAATGGCAAAAATCAATGAATATTGTAAATGCACAAACAGTAATTTCTCCGCATTGCAAGGTGCAATTCTGAAATTTTTTGCTTTTTCCCGCTCCTCTTAGCATGATAAAGAAGATTCAAAGAGAGTGAGGTGCCAGCTCCTTTCATTCAGTCAGTAGCTTCAAACATTTCTGGTATATGAATAACATGTTTTTCAATGGCAAAAATCAATGAATATTGTAAATGCACAAACAGTAATTTCTCCGCATTGCAAGGTGCAATTCTGAAATTTTTTGATTTTTCCTGCTCCTCTTAGCATGATAAAGAAGATTCAAAGAGAGTGAGATGCCAGCTCCTTTCATTCAGTCAGTAGCTTCAATCATTTCTGGACGTTTTTCAATGGCAAAAATCAATGAATATTGTAAAAGCACAAACAGTAATTTCTCCGCATTGCAAGGTGCAATTCTGAAATTTTTTGCTTTTTCCTGCTCCTCTTAGCATGATAAAGAAGATTCAAAGAGAGTGAGATGCCAGCTCCTTTCATTCAGTCAGTAGCTTCAAACATTTCTGGTATATGAATAACATGATGTTTTTCAATGGCAAAAATCAATGAATATTGTAAATGCACAAACAGTAATTTCTCCGCATTGCAAGGTGCAATTCTGAAATTTTTTGCTTTTTCCTGCTCCTCTTAGCATGATAAAGAAGATTCAAAGAGAGTGAGATGCCAGCTCCTTTCATTCAGTCAGTAGCTTCAAACATTTCTGGTATATGAATAACATGATGTTTTTCAATGGCAAAAATCAATGAATATTGTAAATGCACAAACAGTAATTTCTCCGCATTGCAAGGTGCAAGTCTGAAATTTTTTGCTTTTTCCTGCTCCTCTTAGCATGATAAAGAAGATTCAAAGAGAGTGAGATGCCAGCTCCTTTCATTCAGTCAGTAGCTTCAAACATTTCTGGTATATGAATAACATGATGTTTTTCAATGGCAAAAATCAATGAATATTGTAAATGCACAAACAGTAATTTCTCCGCATTGCAAGGTGCAATTCTGAAATTTTTTGATTTTTCCTGCTCCTCTTAGCATGATAAAGAAGATTCAAAGAGAGTGAGATGCCAGCTCCTTTCATTCAGTCAGTAGCTTCAATCATTTCTGGACGTTTTTCAATGGCAAAAATCAATGAATATTGTAAATGCACAAACAGTAATTTCTCCGCATTGCAAGGTGCAATTCTGAAATTTTTTGCTTTTTCCCGCTCCTCTTAGCATGATAAAGAAGATTCAAAGAGAGTGAGGTGCCAGCTCCTTTCATTCAGTCAGTAGCTTCAAACATTTCTGGTATATGAATAACATGTTTTTCAATGGCAAAAATCAATGAATATTGTAAATGCACAAACAGTAATTTCTCCGCATTGCAAGGTGCAATTCTGAAATTTTTTGATTTTTCCTGCTCCTCTTAGCATGATAAAGAAGATTCAAAGAGAGTGAGATGCCAGCTCCTTTCATTCAGTCAGTAGCTTCAATCATTTCTGGACGTTTTTCAATGGCAAAAATCAATGAATATTGTAAAAGCACAAACAGTAATTTCTCCGCATTGCAAGGTGCAATTCTGAAATTTTTTGCTTTTTCCTGCTCCTCTTAGCATGATAAAGAAGATTCAAAGAGAGTGAGATGCCAGCTCCTTTCATTCAGTCAGTAGCTTCAAACATTTCTGGTATATGAATAACATGATGTTTTTCAATGGCAAAAATCAATGAATATTGTAAATGCACAAACAGTAATTTCTCCGCATTGCAAGGTGCAATTCTGAAATTTTTTGCTTTTTCCTGCTCCTCTTAGCATGATAAAGAAGATTCAAAGAGAGTGAGATGCCAGCTCCTTTCATTCAGTCAGTAGCTTCAAACATTTCTGGTATATGAATAACATGATGTTTTTCAATGGCAAAAATCAATGAATATTGTAAATGCACAAACAGTAATTTCTCCGCATTGCAAGGTGCAAGTCTGAAATTTTTTGCTTTTTCCTGCTCCTCTTAGCATGATAAAGAAGATTCAAAGAGAGTGAGATGCCAGCTCCTTTCATTCAGTCAGTAGCTTCAAACATTTCTGGTATATGAATAACATGATGTTTTTCAATGGCAAAAATCAATGAATATTGTAAATGCACAAACAGTAATTTCTCCGCATTGCAAGGTGCAATTCTGAAATTTTTTGCTTTTTCCTGCTCCTCTTAGCATGATAAAGAAGATTCAAAGAGAGTGAGATGCCAGCTCCTTTCATTCAGTCAGTAGCTTCAAACATTTCTGGTATATGAATAACATGATGTTTTTCAATGGCAAAAATCAATGAATATTGTAAATGCACAAACAGTAATTTCTCCGCATTGCAAGGTGCAAGTCTGAAATTTTTTGCTTTTTCCTGCTCCTCTTAGCATGATAAAGAAGATTCAAAGAGAGTGAGATGCCAGCTACTTTCATTCAGTCAGTAGCTTCAATCATTTCTGGACGTTTTTCAATGGTAAAAATCAATGAATATTGTAAATGCACAAACAGTAATTTCTCCACATTGCAAGGTGCAATTCTGAAATTTTTTGCTTTTTCCTGCTCCTCTTAGCATGATAAAGAAGATTCAAAGAGAGTGAGATGCCAGCTCCTTTCAGTCAGTAGCTTCAAACATTTCTGGTATATGAATAACATGATGTTTTTCAATGGCAAAAATCAATGAATATTGTAAATGCACAAACAGTAATTTCTCCGCATTGCAAGGTGCAATTCTGAAATTTTTTGCTTTTTCCTGCTCCTCTTAGCATGATAAAGAAGATTCAAAGAGAGTGAGATGCCAGCTCCTTTCATTCAGTCAGTAGCTTCAATCATTTCTGGATGTTTTTCAATGGCAAAAATCAATGAATATTGTAAATGCACAAACTGTAATTTCTCCGCATTGCAAGGTGCAATTCTGAAATTTTTTGCTTTTTCCTGCTCCTCTTAGCATGATAAAGAAGATTCAAAGAGAGTGAGATGCCAGCTCCTTTCATTCAGTCAGTAGCTTCAATCATTTCTGGACGTTTTTCAGTGGCAAAAATCAATGAATATTGTAAATGCACAAACAGTAATTTCTCCGCATTGCAAGGTGCAATTCTGAAATTTTTTGCTTTTTCCTGCTCCTCTTAGCATGATAAAGAAGATTCAAAGAGAGTGAGATGCCAGCTCCTTTCATTCAGTCAGTACCTTCAATCATTTCTGGACGTTTTTCAATGGCAAAAATCAATGAATATTGTAAATGCACAAACAGTAATTTCTCCGCATTGCAAGGTGCAAGTCTGAAATTTTTTGCTTTTTCCTGCTCCTCTTAGCATGATAAAGAAGATTCAAAGAGAGTGAGATGCCAGCTACTTTCATTCAGTCAGTAGCTTCAATCATTTCGGGACGTTTTTCAATGGTAAAAATCAATGAATATTGTAAATGCACAAACAGTAATTTCTCCACATTGCAAGGTGCAATTCTGAAATTTTTTGCTTTTTCCTGCTCCTCTTAGCATGATAACGAAGATTCAAAGAGAGTGAGATGCCAGCTCCTTTCATTCAGTCAGTAGCTTCAAACATTTCTGGTATATGAATAACATGATGTTTTTCAATGGCAAAAATCAATGAATATTGTAAATGCACAAACAGTAATTTCTCCGCATTGCAAGGTGCAATTCTGAAATTTTTCGCTTTTTCCTGCTCCTTTTAGCATGATAAAGAAGATTCAAAGAGAGTGAGATGCCAGCTCCTTTCATTCAGTCAGTAGCTTCAATCATTTCTGGATGTTTTTCAATGGCAAAAATCAATGAATATTGTAAATGCACAAACTGTAATTTCTCCGCATTGCAAGGTGCAATTCTGAAATTTTTTGCTTTTTCCTGCTCCTCTTAGCATGATAAAGAAGATTCAAAGAGAGTGAGATGCCAGCTCCTTTCATTCAGTCAGTAGCTTCAATCATTTCTGGACGTTTTTCAATGGCAAAAATCAATGAATATTGTAAATGCACAAACAGTAATTTCTCCGCATTGCAAGGTGCAATTCTGAAATTTTTTGCTTTTTCCTGCTCCTCTTAGCATGATAAAGAAGATTCAAAGAGAGTGAGATGCCAGCTCCTTTCATTCAGTCAGTAGCTTCAATCATTTCTGGACGTTTTTCAATGGCAAAAATCAATGAATATTGTAAATGCACAAACAGTAATTTCTCCGCATTGCAAGGTGCAATTCTGAAATTTTTTGCTTTTTCCCGCTCCTCTTAGCATGATAAAGAAGATTCAAAGAGAGTGAGGTGCCAGCTCCTTTCATTCAGTCAGTAGCTTCAAACATTTCTGGTATATGAATAACATGTTTTTCAATGGCAAAAATCAATGAATATTGTAAATGCACAAACAGTAATTTCTCCGCATTGCAAGGTGCAATTCTGAAATTTTTTGATTTTTCCTGCTCCTCTTAGCATGATAAAGAAGATTCAAAGAGAGTGAGATGCCAGCTCCTTTCATTCAGTCAGTAGCTTCAATCATTTCTGGACGTTTTTCAATGGCAAAAATCAATGAATATTGTAAAAGCACAAACAGTAATTTCTCCGCATTGCAAGGTGCAATTCTGAAATTTTTTGCTTTTTCCTGCTCCTCTTAGCATGATAAAGAAGATTCAAAGAGAGTGAGATGCCAGCTCCTTTCATTCAGTCAGTAGCTTCAAACATTTCTGGTATATGAATAACATGATGTTTTTCAATGGCAAAAATCAATGAATATTGTAAATGCACAAACAGTAATTTCTCCGCATTGCAAGGTGCAAGTCTGAAATTTTTTGCTTTTTCCTGCTCCTCTTAGCATGATAAAGAAGATTCAAAGAGAGTGAGATGCCAGCTCCTTTCATTCAGTCAGTAGCTTCAAACATTTCTGGTATATGAATAACATGATGTTTTTCAATGGCAAAAATCAATGAATATTGTAAATGCACAAACAGTAATTTCTCCGCATTGCAAGGTGCAATTCTGAAATTTTTTGCTTTTTCCTGCTCCTCTTAGCATGATAAAGAAGATTCAAAGAGAGTGAGATGCCAGCTCCTTTCATTCAGTCAGTAGCTTCAAACATTTCTGGTATATGAATAACATGATGTTTTTCAATGGCAAAAATCAATGAATATTGTAAATGCACAAACAGTAATTTCTCCGCATTGCAAGGTGCAAGTCTGAAATTTTTTGCTTTTTCCTGCTCCTCTTAGCATGATAAAGAAGATTCAAAGAGAGTGAGATGCCAGCTACTTTCATTCAGTCAGTAGCTTCAATCATTTCTGGACGTTTTTCAATGGTAAAAATCAATGAATATTGTAAATGCACAAACAGTAATTTCTCCACATTGCAAGGTGCAATTCTGAAATTTTTTGCTTTTTCCTGCTCCTCTTAGCATGATAAAGAAGATTCAAAGAGAGTGAGATGCCAGCTCCTTTCATTCAGTCAGTAGCTTCAAACATTTCTGGTATATGAATAACATGATGTTTTTCAATGGCAAAAATCAATGAATATTGTAAATGCACAAACAATAATTTCTCCGCATTGCAAGGTGCAATTCTGAAATTTTTTGCTTTTTCCTGCTCCTCTTAGCATGATAAAGAAGATTCAAAGAGAGTGAGATGACAGCTCCTTTCATTCAGTCAGTAGCTTCAATCATTTCTGGACGTTTTTCAATGGCAAAAATCAATGAATATTGTAAATGCACAAACAGTAATTTCTCCGCATTGCAAGGTGCAATTCTGAAATTTTTTGCTTTTTCCTGCTCCTCTTAGCATGATAAAGAAGATTCAAAGAGAGTGAGATGCCAGCTCCTTTCATTCAGTCAGTAGCTTCAATCATTTCTGGACGTTTTTCAATGGCAAAAATCAATGAATATTGTAAATGCACAAACAGTAATTTCTCCGCATTGCAAGGTGCAATTCTGAAATTTTTTGCTTTTTCCCGCTCCTCTTAGCATGATAAAGAAGATTCAAAGAGAGTGAGGTGCCAGCTCCTTTCATTCAGTCAGTAGCTTCAAACATTTCTGGTATATGAATAACATGTTTTTCAATGGCAAAAATCAATGAATATTGTAAATGCACAAACAGTAATTTCTCCGCATTGCAAGGTGCAATTCTGAAATTTTTTGATTTTTCCTGCTCCTCTTAGCATGATAAAGAAGATTCAAAGAGAGTGAGATGCCAGCTCCTTTCATTCAGTCAGTAGCTTCAATCATTTCTGGACGTTTTTCAATGGCAAAAATCAATGAATATTGTAAAAGCACAAACAGTAATTTCTCCGCATTGCAAGGTGCAATTCTGAAATTTTTTGCTTTTTCCTGCTCCTCTTAGCATGATAAAGAAGATTCAAAGAGAGTGAGATGCCAGCTCCTTTCATTCAGTCAGTAGCTTCAAACATTTCTGGTATATGAATAACATGATGTTTTTCAATGGCAAAAATCAATGAATATTGTAAATGCACAAACAGTAATTTCTCCGCATTGCAAGGTGCAATTCTGAAATTTTTTGCTTTTTCCTGCTCCTCTTAGCATGATAAAGAAGATTCAAAGAGAGTGAGATGCCAGCTCCTTTCATTCAGTCAGTAGCTTCAAACATTTCTGGTATATGAATAACATGATGTTTTTCAATGGCAAAAATCAATGAATATTGTAAATGCACAAACAGTAATTTCTCCGCATTGCAAGGTGCAAGTCTGAAATTTTTTGCTTTTTCCTGCTCCTCTTAGCATGATAAAGAAGATTCAAAGAGAGTGAGATGCCAGCTCCTTTCATTCAGTCAGTAGCTTCAAACATTTCTGGTATATGAATAACATGATGTTTTTCAATGGCAAAAATGAATGAATATTGTAAATGCACAAACAGTAATTTCTCCGCATTGCAAGGTGCAATTCTGAAATTTTTTGCTTTTTCCTGCTCCTCTTAGCATGATAAAGAAGATTCAAAGAGAGTGAGATGCCAGCTCCTTTCATTCAGTCAGTAGCTTCAAACATTTCTGGTATATGAATAACATGATGTTTTTCAATGGCAAAAATCAATGAATATTGTAAATGCACAAACAGTAATTTCTCCGCATTGCAAGGTGCAAGTCTGAAATTTTTTGCTTTTTCCTGCTCCTCTTAGCATGATAAAGAAGATTCAAAGAGAGTGAGATGCCAGCTACTTTCATTCAGTCAGTAGCTTCAATCATTTCTGGACGTTTTTCAATGGTAAAAATCAATGAATATTGTAAATGCACAAACAGTAATTTCTCCACATTGCAAGGTGCAATTCTGAAATTTTTTGCTTTTTCCTGCTCCTCTTAGCATGATAAAGAAGATTCAAAGAGAGTGAGATGCCAGCTCCTTTCATTCAGTCAGTAGCTTCAAACATTTCTGGTATATGAATAACATGATGTTTTTCAATGGCAAAAATCAATGAATATTGTAAATGCACAAACAGTAATTTCTCCGCATTGCAAGGTGCAATTCTGAAATTTTTTGCTTTTTCCTGCTCCTCTTAGCATGATAAAGAAGATTCAAAGAGAGTGAGATGCCAGCTCCTTTCATTCAGTCAGTAGCTTCAATCATTTCTGGATGTTTTTCAATGGCAAAAATCAATGAATATTGTAAATGCACAAACTGTAATTTCTCCGCATTGCAAGGTGCAATTCTGAAATTTTTTGCTTTTTCCTGCTCCTCTTAGCATGATAAAGAAGATTCAAAGAGAGTGAGATGCCAGCTCCTTTCATTCAGTCAGTAGCTTCAATCATTTCTGGACGTTTTTCAGTGGCAAAAATCAATGAATATTGTAAATGCACAAACAGTAATTTCTCCGCATTGCAAGGTGCAATTCTGAAATTTTTTGCTTTTTCCTGCTCCTCTTAGCATGATAAAGAAGATTCAAAGAGAGTGAGATGCCAGCTCCTTTCATTCAGTCAGTACCTTCAATCATTTCTGGACGTTTTTCAATGGCAAAAATCAATGAATATTGTAAATGCACAAACAGTAATTTCTCCGCATTGCAAGGTGCAAGTCTGAAATTTTTTGCTTTTTCCTGCTCCTCTTAGCATGATAAAGAAGATTCAAAGAGAGTGAGATGCCAGCTACTTTCATTCAGTCAGTAGCTTCAATCATTTCGGGACGTTTTTCAATGGTAAAAATCAATGAATATTGTAAATGCACAAACAGTAATTTCTCCACATTGCAAGGTGCAATTCTGAAATTTTTTGCTTTTTCCTGCTCCTCTTAGCATGATAACGAAGATTCAAAGAGAGTGAGATGCCAGCTCCTTTCATTCAGTCAGTAGCTTCAAACATTTCTGGTATATGAATAACATGATGTTTTTCAATGGCAAAAATCAATGAATATTGTAAATGCACAAACAGTAATTTCTCCGCATTGCAAGGTGCAATTCTGAAATTTTTTGCTTTTTCCTGCTCCTCTTAGCATGATAAAGAAGATTCAAAGAGAGTGAGATGCCAGCTCCTTTCATTCAGTCAGTAGCTTCAATCATTTCTGGATGTTTTTCAATGGCAAAAATCAATGAATATTGTAAATGCACAAACTGTAATTTCTCCGCATTGCAAGGTGCAATTCTGAAATTTTTTGCTTTTTCCTGCTCCTCTTAGCATGATAAAGAAGATTCAAAGAGAGTGAGATGCCAGCTCCTTTCATTCAGTCAGTAGCTTCAATCATTTCTGGACGTTTTTCAATGGCAAAAATCAATGAATATTGTAAATGCACAAACAGTAATTTCTCCGCATTGCAAGGTGCAATTCTGAAATTTTTTGCTTTTTCCTGCTCCTCTTAGCATGATAAAGAAGATTCAAAGAGAGTGAGATGCCAGCTCCTTTCATTCAGTCAGTAGCTTCAATCATTTCTGGACGTTTTTCAATGGCAAAAATCAATGAATATTGTAAATGCACAAACAGTAATTTCTCCGCATTGCAAGGTGCAATTCTGAAATTTTTTGCTTTTTCCCGCTCCTCTTAGCATGATAAAGAAGATTCAAAGAGAGTGAGGTGCCAGCTCCTTTCATTCAGTCAGTAGCTTCAAACATTTCTGGTATATGAATAACATGTTTTTCAATGGCAAAAATCAATGAATATTGTAAATGCACAAACAGTAATTTCTCCGCATTGCAAGGTGCAATTCTGAAATTTTTTGATTTTTCCTGCTCCTCTTAGCATGATAAAGAAGATTCAAAGAGAGTGAGATGCCAGCTCCTTTCATTCAGTCAGTAGCTTCAATCATTTCTGAACGTTTTTCAATGGCAAAAATCAATGAATATTGTAAAAGCACAAACAGTAATTTCTCCGCATTGCAAGGTGCAATTCTGAAATTTTTTGCTTTTTCCTGCTCCTCTTAGCATGATAAAGAAGATTCAAAGAGAGTGAGATGCCAGCTCCTTTCATTCAGTCAGTAGCTTCAAACATTTCTGGTATATGAATAACATGATGTTTTTCAATGGCAAAAATCAATGAATATTGTAAATGCACAAACAGTAATTTCTCCGCATTGCAAGGTGCAATTCTGAAATTTTTTGCTTTTTCCTGCTCCTCTTAGCATGATAAAGAAGATTCAAAGAGAGTGAGATGCCAGCTCCTTTCATTCAGTCAGTAGCTTCAAACATTTCTGGTATATGAATAACATGATGTTTTTCAATGGCAAAAATCAATGAATATTGTAAATGCACAAACAGTAATTTCTCCGCATTGCAAGGTGCAAGTCTGAAATTTTTTGCTTTTTCCTGCTCCTCTTAGCATGATAAAGAAGATTCAAAGAGAGTGAGATGCCAGCTCCTTTCATTCAGTCAGTAGCTTCAAACATTTCTGGTATATGAATAACATGATGTTTTTCAATGGCAAAAATCAATGAATATTGTAAATGCACAAACAGTAATTTCTCCGCATTGCAAGGTGCAATTCTGAAATTTTTTGCTTTTTCCTGCTCCTCTTAGCATGATAAAGAAGATTCAAAGAGAGTGAGATGCCAGCTCCTTTCATTCAGTCAGTAGCTTCAAACATTTCTGGTATATGAATAACATGATGTTTTTCAATGGCAAAAATCAATGAATATTGTAAATGCACAAACAGTAATTTCTCCGCATTGCAAGGTGCAAGTCTGAAATTTTTTGCTTTTTCCTGCTCCTCTTAGCATGATAAAGAAGATTCAAAGAGAGTGAGATGCCAGCTACTTTCATTCAGTCAGTAGCTTCAATCATTTCTGGACGTTTTTCAATGGTAAAAATCAATGAATATTGTAAATGCACAAACAGTAATTTCTCCACATTGCAAGGTGCAATTCTGAAATTTTTTGCTTTTTCCTGCTCCTCTTAGCATGATAAAGAAGATTCAAAGAGAGTGAGATGCCAGCTCCTTTCATTCAGTCAGTAGCTTCAAACATTTCTGGTATATGAATAACATGATGTTTTTCAATGGCAAAAATCAATGAATATTGTAAATGCACAAACAGTAATTTCTCCGCATTGCAAGGTGCAATTCTGAAATTTTTTGCTTTTTCCTGCTCCTCTTAGCATGATAAAGAAGATTCAAAGAGAGTGAGATGCCAGCTCCTTTCATTCAGTCAGTAGCTTCAATCATTTCTGGATGTTTTTCAATGGCAAAAATCAATGAATATTGTAAATGCACAAACTGTAATTTCTCCGCATTGCAAGGTGCAATTCTGAAATTTTTTGCTTTTTCCTGCTCCTCTTAGCATGATAAAGAAGATTCAAAGAGAGTGAGATGCCAGCTCCTTTCATTCAGTCAGTAGCTTCAATCATTTCTGGACGTTTTTCAGTGGCAAAAATCAATGAATATTGTAAATGCACAAACAGTAATTTCTCCGCATTGCAAGGTGCAATTCTGAAATTTTTTGCTTTTTCCTGCTCCTCTTAGCATGATAAAGAAGATTCAAAGAGAGTGAGATGCCAGCTCCTTTCATTCAGTCAGTACCTTCAATCATTTCTGGACGTTTTTCAATGGCAAAAATCAATGAATATTGTAAATGCACAAACAGTAATTTCTCCGCATTGCAAGGTGCAAGTCTGAAATTTTTTGCTTTTTCCTGCTCCTCTTAGCATGATAAAGAAGATTCAAAGAGAGTGAGATGCCAGCTACTTTCATTCAGTCAGTAGCTTCAATCATTTCGGGACGTTTTTCAATGGTAAAAATCAATGAATATTGTAAATGCACAAACAGTAATTTCTCCACATTGCAAGGTGCAATTCTGAAATTTTTTGCTTTTTCCTGCTCCTCTTAGCATGATAACGAAGATTCAAAGAGAGTGAGATGCCAGCTCCTTTCATTCAGTCAGTAGCTTCAAACATTTCTGGTATATGAATAACATGATGTTTTTCAATGGCAAAAATCAATGAATATTGTAAATGCACAAACAGTAATTTCTCCGCATTGCAAGGTGCAATTCTGAAATTTTTTGCTTTTTCCTGCTCCTCTTAGCATGATAAAGAAGATTCAAAGAGAGTGAGATGCCAGCTCCTTTCATTCAGTCAGTAGCTTCAATCATTTCTGGATGTTTTTCAATGGCAAAAATCAATGAATATTGTAAATGCACAAACTGTAATTTCTCCGCATTGCAAGGTGCAATTCTGAAATTTTTTGCTTTTTCCTGCTCCTCTTAGCATGATAAAGAAGATTCAAAGAGAGTGAGATGCCAGCTCCTTTCATTCAGTCAGTAGCTTCAATCATTTCTGGACGTTTTTCAATGGCAAAAATCAATGAATATTGTAAATGCACAAACAGTAATTTCTCCGCATTGCAAGGTGCAATTCTGAAATTTTTTGCTTTTTCCTGCTCCTCTTAGCATGATAAAGAAGATTCAAAGAGAGTGAGATGCCAGCTCCTTTCATTCAGTCAGTAGCTTCAATCATTTCTGGACGTTTTTCAATGGCAAAAATCAATGAATATTGTAAATGCACAAACAGTAATTTCTCCGCATTGCAAGGTGCAATTCTGAAATTTTTTGCTTTTTCCCGCTCCTCTTAGCATGATAAAGAAGATTCAAAGAGAGTGAGGTGCCAGCTCCTTTCATTCAGTCAGTAGCTTCAAACATTTCTGGTATATGAATAACATGTTTTTCAATGGCAAAAATCAATGAATATTGTAAATGCACAAACAGTAATTTCTCCGCATTGCAAGGTGCAATTCTGAAATTTTTTGATTTTTCCTGCTCCTCTTAGCATGATAAAGAAGATTCAAAGAGAGTGAGATGCCAGCTCCTTTCATTCAGTCAGTAGCTTCAATCATTTCTGGACGTTTTTCAATGGCAAAAATCAATGAATATTGTAAAAGCACAAACAGTAATTTCTCCGCATTGCAAGGTGCAATTCTGAAATTTTTTGCTTTTTCCTGCTCCTCTTAGCATGATAAAGAAGATTCAAAGAGAGTGAGATGCCAGCTCCTTTCATTCAGTCAGTAGCTTCAAACATTTCTGGTATATGAATAACATGATGTTTTTCAATGGCAAAAATCAATGAATATTGTAAATGCACAAACAGTAATTTCTCCGCATTGCAAGGTGCAATTCTGAAATTTTTTGCTTTTTCCTGCTCCTCTTAGCATGATAAAGAAGATTCAAAGAGAGTGAGATGCCAGCTCCTTTCATTCAGTCAGTAGCTTCAAACATTTCTGGTATATGAATAACAAGATGTTTTTCAATGGCAAAAATCAATGAATATTGTAAATGCACAAACAGTAATTTCTCCGCATTGCAAGGTGCAAGTCTGAAATTTTTTGCTTTTTCCTGCTCCTCTTAGCATGATAAAGAAGATTCAAAGAGAGTGAGATGCCAGCTACTTTCATTCAGTCAGTAGCTTCAATCATTTCTGGACGTTTTTCAATGGTAAAAATCAATGAATATTGTAAATGCACAAACAGTAATTTCTCCACATTGCAAGGTGCAATTCTGAAATTTTTTGCTTTTTCCTGCTCCTCTTAGCATGATAAAGAAGATTCAAAGAGAGTGAGATGCCAGCTCCTTTCATTCAGTCAGTAGCTTCAAACATTTCTGGTATATGAATAACATGATGTTTTTCAATGGCAAAAATCAATGAATATTGTAAATGCACAAACAGTAATTTCTCCACATTGCAAGGTGCAATTCTGAAATTTTTTGCTTTTTCCTGCTCCTCTTAGCATGATAAAGCAGATTCAAAGAGAGTGAGATGCCAGCTCCTTTCATTCAGTCAGTAGCTTCAATCATTTCTGGATGTTTTTCAATGGCAAAAATCAATGAATATTGTAAATGCACAAACTGTAATTTCTCCGCATTGCAAGGTGCAATTCTGAAATTTTTTGCTTTTTCCTGCTCCTCTTAGCATGATAAAGAAGATTCAAAGAGAGTGAGATGCCAGCTCCTTTCATTCAGTCAGTAGCTTCAATCATTTCTGGACGTTTTTCAATGGCAAAAATCAATGAATATTGTAAATGCACAAACAGTAATTTCTCCGCATTGCAAGGTGCAATTCTGAAATTTTTTGCTTTTTCCTGCTCCTCTTAGCATGATAAAGAAGATTCAAAGAGAGTGAGATGCCAGCTCCTTTCACTCAGTCAGTAGCTTCAAACATTTCTGGTATATGAATAACATGATGTTTTTCAATGGCAAAAATCAATGAATATTGTAAATGCACAAACAGTAATTTCTCCGCATTGCAAGGTGCAAGTCTGAAATTTTTTGCTTTTTCCTGCTCCTCTTAGCATGATAAAGAAGATTCAAAGAGAGTGAGATGCCAGTTACTTTCATTCAGTCAGTAGCTTCAATCATTTCTGGACGTTTTTCAATGGTAAAAATCAATGAATATTGTAAATGCACAAACAGTAATTTCTCCACACTGCAAGGTGCAATTCTGAAATTTTTTGCTTTTTCCTGCTCCTCTTAGCATGATAAAGAAGATTCAAAGAGAGTGAGATGCCAGCTCCTTTCATTCAGTCAGTAGCTTCAAACATTTCTGGTATATGAATAACATGATGTTTTTCAATGGCAAAAATCAATGAATATTGTAAATGCACAAACAGTAATTTCTCCGCATTGCAAGGTGCAATTCTGAAATTTTTTGCTTTTTCCTGCTCCTCTTAGCATGATAAAGAAGATTCAAAGAGAGTGAGATGCCAGCTCCTTTCATTCAGTCAGTAGCTTCAAACATTTCTGGTATATGAATAACATGATGTTTTTCAATGGCAAAAATCAATGAATATTGTAAATGCACAAACAGTAATTTCTCCGCATTGCAAGGTGCAATTCTGAAATTTTTTGCTTTTTCCTGCTCCTCTTAGCATGATAAAGAAGATTCAAAAAGAGTGAGATGCCAGCTCCTTTCATTCAGTCAGTAGCTTCAATCATTTCTGGATGTTTTTCAATGGCAAAAATCAATGAATATTGTAAATGCACAAACAGTAATTTCTCCGCATTGCAAGGTGCAATTCTGAAATTTTTTGCTTTTTCCTGCTCCTCTTAGCATGATAAAGAAGATTCAAAGAGAGTGAGATGTCAGCTCCTTTCATTCAGTCAGTAGCTTCAAACATTTCTGGTATATGAATAACATGATGTTTTTCAATGGCAAAAATCAATGAATATTGTAAATGCACAAACAGTAATTTCTCCGCATTGCAAGGTGCAATTCTGAAATTTTTTGCTTTTTCCTGCTCCTCTTAGCATGATAAAGAAGATTCAAAGAGAGTGAGATGCCAGCTCCTTTCATTCAGTCAGTAGCTTCAATCATTTCTGGATGTTTTTCAATGGCAAAAATCAATGAATATTGTAAATGCACAAACAGTAATTTCTCCGCATTGCAAGGTGCAATTCTGAAATTTTTTGCTTTTTCCTGCTCCTCTTAGCATGATAAAGAAGATTCAAAGAGAGTGAGATGCCAGCTCCTTTCATTCAGTCAGTAGCTTCAAACATTTCTGGTATATGAATAACATGATGTTTTTCAATGGCAAAAATCAATGAATATTGTAAATGCACAAACAGTAATTTCTCCGCATTGCAAGGTGCAAGTCTGAAATTTTTTTGCTTTTTCCTGCTCCTCTTAGCATGATAAAGAAGATTCAAAGAGAGTGAGATGCCAGCTACTTTCATTCAGTCAGTAGCTTCAATCATTTCTGGACGTTTTTCAATGGTAAAAATCAATGAATATTGTAAATGCACAAACAGTAATATCTCCACATTGCAAGGTGCAATTCTGAAATTTTTTGCTTTTTCCTGCTCCTCTTAGCATGATAAAGAAGATTCAAAGAGAGTGAGATGCCAGCTCCTTTCATTCAGTCAGTAGCTTCAAACATTTCTGGTATATGAATAACATGATGTTTTTCAATGGCAAAAATCAATGAATATTGTAAATGCACAAACAGTAATTTCTCCGCATTGCAAGGTGCAATTCTGAAATTTTTTGCTTTTTCCTGCTCCTCTTAGCATGATAAAGAAGATTCAAAGAGAGTGAGATGCCAGCTCCTTTCATTCAGTCAGTAGCTTCAAACATTTCTGGTATATGAATAACATGATGTTTTTCAATGGCAAAAATCAATGAACATTGTAAATGCACAAACAGTAATTTCTCCGCATTGCAAGGTGCAAGTCTGAAATTTTTTGCTTTTTCCTGCTCCTCTTAGCATGATAAAGAAGATTCAAAGAGAGTGAGATGCCAGCTACTTTCATTCAGTCAGTAGCTTCAATCATTTCTGGACGTTTTTCAATGGTAAAAATCAATGAATATTGTAAATGCACAAACAGTAATTTCTCCACATTGCAAGGTGCAATTCTGAAATTTTTTGCTTTTTCCTGCTCCTCTTAGCATGATAAAGAAGATTCAAAGAGAGTGAGATGCCAGCTCCTTTCATTCAGTCAGTAGCTTCAAACATTTCTGGTATATGAATAACATGATGTTTTTCAATGGCAAAAATCAATGAATATTGTAAATGCACAAACAGTAATTTCTCCGCATTGCAAGGTGCAATTCTGAAATTTTTTGCTTTTTCCTGCTCCTCTTAGCATGATAAAGAAGATTCAAAGAGAGTGAGATGCCAGCTCCTTTCATTCAGTCAGTAGCTTCAAACATTTCTGGTATATGAATAACATGATGTTTTTCAATGGCAAAAATCAATGAATATTGTAAATGCACAAACAGTAATTTCTCCGCATTGCAAGGTGCAAGTCTGAAATTTTTTGCTTTTTCCTGCTCCTCTTAGCATGATAAAGAAGATTCAAAGAGAGTGAGATGCCAGCTACTTTCATTCAGTCAGTAGCTTCAATCATTTCTGGACGTTTTTCAATGGTAAAAATCAATGAATATTGTAAATGCACAAACAGTAATTTCTCCACATTGCAAGGTGCAATTCTGAAATTTTTTGCTTTTTCCTGCTCCTCTTAGCATGATAAAGAAGATTCAAAGAGAGTGAGATGCCAGCTCCTTTCATTCAGTCAATAGCTTCAAACATTTCTGGTATATGAATAACATGATGTTTTTCAATGGCAAAAATCAATGAATATTGTAAATGCACAAACAGTAATTTCTCCGCATTGCAAGGTGCAATTCTGAAATTTTTTGCTTTTTCCTGCTCCTCTTAGCATGATAAAGCAGATTCAAAGAGAGTGAGATGCCAGCTCCTTTCATTCAGTCAGTAGCTTCAATCATTTCTGGATGTTTTTCAATGGCAAAAATCAATGAATATTGTAAATGCACAAACTGTAATTTCTCCGCATTGCAAGGTGCAATTCTGAAATTTTTTGCTTTTTCCTGCTCCTCTTAGCATGATAAAGAAGATTCAAAGAGAGTGAGATGCCAGCTCCTTTCATTCAGTCAGTAGCTTCAATCATTTCTGGACGTTTTTCAATGGCAAAAATCAATGAATATTGTAAATGCACAAACAGTAATTTCTCCGCATTGCAAGGTGCAATTCTGAAATTTTTTGCTTTTTCCTGCTCCTCTTAGCATGATAAAGAAGATTCAAAGAGAGTGAGATGCCAGCTCCTTTCACTCAGTCAGTAGCTTCAAACATTTCTGGTATATGAATAACATGATGTTTTTCAATGGCAAAAATCAATGAATATTGTAAATGCACAAACAGTAATTTCTCCGCATTGCAAGGTGCAATTCTGAAATTTTTTGCTTTTTCCTGCTCCTCTTAGCATGATAAAGAAGATTCAAAGAGAGTGAGATGCCAGCTCCTTTCATTCAGTCAGTAGCTTCAATCATTTCTGGATGTTTTTCAATGGCAAAAATCAATGAATATTGTAAATGCACAAACAGTAATTTCTCCGCATTGCAAGGTGCAATTCTGAAATTTTTTGCTTTTTCCTGCTCCTCTTAGCATGATAAAGAAGATTCAAAGAGAGTGAGATGCCAGCTCCTTTCATTCAGTCAGTAGCTTCAAACATTTCTGGTATATGAATAACATGATGTTTTTCAATGGCAAAAATCAATGAATATTGTAAATGCACAAACAGTAATTTCTCCGCATTGCAAGGTGCAAGTCTGAAATTTTTTTGCTTTTTCCTGCTCCTCTTAGCATGATAAAGAAGATTCAAAGAGAGTGAGATGCCAGCTACTTTCATTCAGTCAGTAGCTTCAATCATTTCTGGACGTTTTTCAATGGTAAAAATCAATGAATATTGTAAATGCACAAACAGTAATTTCTCCACATTGCAAGGTGCAATTCTGAAATTTTTTGCTTTTTCCTGCTCCTCTTAGCATGATAAAGAAGATTCAAAGAGAGTGAGATGCCAGCTCCTTTCATTCAGTCAGTAGCTTCAAACATTTCTGGTATATGAATAACATGATGTTTTTCAATGGCAAAAATCAATGAATATTGTAAATGCACAAACAGTAATTTCTCCGCATTGCAAGGTGCAATTCTGAAATTTTTTGCTTTTTCCTGCTCCTCTTAGCATGATAAAGAAGATTCAAAGAGAGTGAGATGCCAGCTCCTTTCATTCAGTCAGTAGCTTCAAACATTTCTGGTATATGAATAACATGATGTTTTTCAATGGCAAAAATCAATGAACATTGTAAATGCACAAACAGTAATTTCTCCGCATTGCAAGGTGCAAGTCTGAAATTTTTTGCTTTTTCCTGCTCCTCTTAGCATGATAAAGAAGATTCAAAGAGAGTGAGATGCCAGCTACTTTCATTCAGTCAGTAGCTTCAATCATTTCTGGACGTTTTTCAATGGTAAAAATCAATGAATATTGTAAATGCACAAACAGTAATTTCTCCACATTGCAAGGTGCAATTCTGAAATTTTTTGCTTTTTCCTGCTCCTCTTAGCATGATAAAGAAGATTCAAAGAGAGTGAGATGCCAGCTCCTTTCATTCAGTCAGTAGCTTCAAACATTTCTGGTATATGAATAACATGATGTTTTTCAATGGCAAAAATCAATGAATATTGTAAATGCACAAACAGTAATTTCTCCGCATTGCAAGGTGCAATTCTGAAATTTTTTGCTTTTTCCTGCTCCTCTTAGCATGATAAAGAAGATTCAAAGAGAGTGAGATGCCAGCTCCTTTCATTCAGTCAGTAGCTTCAAACATTTCTGGTATATGAATAACATGATGTTTTTCAATGGCAAAAATCAATGAATATTGTAAATGCACAAACAGTAATTTCTCCGCATTGCAAGGTGCAAGTCTGAAATTTTTTGCTTTTTCCTGCTCCTCTTAGCATGATAAAGAAGATTCAAAGAGAGTGAGATGCCAGCTACTTTCATTCAGTCAGTAGCTTCAATCATTTCTGGACGTTTTTCAATGGTAAAAATCAATGAATATTGTAAATGCACAAACAGTAATTTCTCCACATTGCAAGGTGCAATTCTGAAATTTTTTGCTTTTTCCTGCTCCTCTTAGCATGATAAAGAAGATTCAAAGAGAGTGAGATGCCAGCTCCTTTCATTCAGTCAGTAGCTTCAAACATTTCTGGTATATGAATAACATGATGTTTTTCAATGGCAAAAATCAATGAATATTGTAAATGCACAAACAGTAATTTCTCCGCATTGCAAGGTGCAATTCTGAAATTTTTTGCTTTTTCCTGCTCCTCTTAGCATGATAAAGCAGATTCAAAGAGAGTGAGATGCCAGCTCCTTTCATTCAGTCAGTAGCTTCAATCATTTCTGGATGTTTTTCAATGGCAAAAATCAATGAATATTGTAAATGCACAAACTGTAATTTCTCCGCATTGCAAGGTGCAATTCTGAAATTTTTTGCTTTTTCCTGCTCCTCTTAGCATGATAAAGAAGATTCAAAGAGAGTGAGATGCCAGCTCCTTTCATTCAGTCAGTAGCTTCAATCATTTCTGGACGTTTTTCAATGGCAAAAATCAATGAATATTGTAAATGCACAAACAGTAATTTCTCCGCATTGCAAGGTGCAATTCTGAAATTTTTTGCTTTTTCCTGCTCCTCTTAGCATGATAAAGAAGATTCAAAGAGAGTGAGATGCCAGCTCCTTTCACTCAGTCAGTAGCTTCAAACATTTCTGGTATATGAATAACATGATGTTTTTCAATGGCAAAAATCAATGAATATTGTAAATGCACAAACAGTAATTTCTCCGCATTGCAAGGTGCAAGTCTGAAATTTTTTGCTTTTTCCTGCTCCTCTTAGCATGATAAAGAAGATTCAAAGAGAGTGAGATGCCAGTTACTTTCATTCAGTCAGTAGCTTCAATCATTTCTGGACGTTTTTCAATGGTAAAAATCAATGAATATTGTAAATGCACAAACAGTAATTTCTCCACATTGCAAGGTGCAATTCTGAAATTTTTTGCTTTTTCCTGCTCCTCTTAGCATGATAAAGAAGATTCAAAGAGAGTGAGATGCCAGCTCCTTTCATTCAGTCAGTAGCTTCAAACATTTCTGGTATATGAATAACATGATGTTTTTCAATGGCAAAAATCAATGAATATTGTAAATGCACAAACAGTAATTTCTCCGCATTGCAAGGTGCAATTCTGAAATTTTTTGCTTTTTCCTGCTCCTCTTAGCATGATAAAGAAGATTCAAAGAGAGTGAGATGCCAGCTCCTTTCATTCAGTCAGTAGCTTCAAACATTTCTGGTATATGAATAACATGATGTTTTTCAATGGCAAAAATCAATGAATATTGTAAATGCACAAACAGTAATTTCTCCGCATTGCAAGGTGCAATTCTGAAATTTTTTGCTTTTTCCTGCTCCTCTTAGCATGATAAAGAAGATTCAAAAAGAGTGAGATGCCAGCTCCTTTCATTCAGTCAGTAGCTTCAATCATTTCTGGATGTTTTTCAATGGCAAAAATCAATGAATATTGTAAATGCACAAACAGTAATTTCTCCGCATTGCAAGGTGCAATTCTGAAATTTTTTGCTTTTTCCTGCTCCTCTTAGCATGATAAAGAAGATTCAAAGAGAGTGAGATGTCAGCTCCTTTCATTCAGTCAGTAGCTTCAAACATTTCTGGTATATGAATAACATGATGTTTTTCAATGGCAAAAATCAATGAATATTGTAAATGCACAAACAGTAATTTCTCCGCATTGCAAGGTGCAATTCTGAAATTTTTTGCTTTTTCCTGCTCCTCTTAGCATGATAAAGAAGATTCAAAGAGAGTGAGATGCCAGCTCCTTTCATTCAGTCAGTAGCTTCAATCATTTCTGGATGTTTTTCAATGGCAAAAATCAATGAATATTGTAAATGCACAAACAGTAATTTCTCCGCATTGCAAGGTGCAATTCTGAAATTTTTTGCTTTTTCCTGCTCCTCTTAGCATGATAAAGAAGATTCAAAGAGAGTGAGATGCCAGCTCCTTTCATTCAGTCAGTAGCTTCAAACATTTCTGGTATATGAATAACATGATGTTTTTCAATGGCAAAAATCAATGAATATTGTAAATGCACAAACAGTAATTTCTCCGCATTGCAAGGTGCAAGTCTGAAATTTTTTTGCTTTTTCCTGCTCCTCTTAGCATGATAAAGAAGATTCAAAGAGAGTGAGATGCCAGCTACTTTCATTCAGTCAGTAGCTTCAATCATTTCTGGACGTTTTTCAATGGTAAAAATCAATGAATATTGTAAATGCACAAACAGTAATATCTCCACATTGCAAGGTGCAATTCTGAAATTTTTTGCTTTTTCCTGCTCCTCTTAGCATGATAAAGAAGATTCAAAGAGAGTGAGATGCCAGCTCCTTTCATTCAGTCAGTAGCTTCAAACATTTCTGGTATATGAATAACATGATGTTTTTCAATGGCAAAAATCAATGAATATTGTAAATGCACAAACAGTAATTTCTCCGCATTGCAAGGTGCAATTCTGAAATTTTTTGCTTTTTCCTGCTCCTCTTAGCATGATAAAGAAGATTCAAAGAGAGTGAGATGCCAGCTCCTTTCATTCAGTCAGTAGCTTCAAACATTTCTGGTATATGAATAACATGATGTTTTTCAATGGCAAAAATCAATGAACATTGTAAATGCACAAACAGTAATTTCTCCGCATTGCAAGGTGCAAGTCTGAAATTTTTTGCTTTTTCCTGCTCCTCTTAGCATGATAAAGAAGATTCAAAGAGAGTGAGATGCCAGCTACTTTCATTCAGTCAGTAGCTTCAATCATTTCTGGACGTTTTTCAATGGTAAAAATCAATGAATATTGTAAATGCACAAACAGTAATTTCTCCACATTGCAAGGTGCAATTCTGAAATTTTTTGCTTTTTCCTGCTCCTCTTAGCATGATAAAGAAGATTCAAAGAGAGTGAGATGCCAGCTCCTTTCATTCAGTCAGTAGCTTCAAACATTTCTGGTATATGAATAACATGATGTTTTTCAATGGCAAAAATCAATGAATATTGTAAATGCACAAACAGTAATTTCTCCGCATTGCAAGGTGCAATTCTGAAATTTTTTGCTTTTTCCTGCTCCTCTTAGCATGATAAAGAAGATTCAAAGAGAGTGAGATGCCAGCTCCTTTCATTCAGTCAGTAGCTTCAAACATTTCTGGTATATGAATAACATGATGTTTTTCAATGGCAAAAATCAATGAATATTGTAAATGCACAAACAGTAATTTCTCCGCATTGCAAGGTGCAAGTCTGAAATTTTTTGCTTTTTCCTGCTCCTCTTAGCATGATAAAGAAGATTCAAAGAGAGTGAGATGCCAGCTACTTTCATTCAGTCAGTAGCTTCAATCATTTCTGGACGTTTTTCAATGGTAAAAATCAATGAATATTGTAAATGCACAAACAGTAATTTCTCCACATTGCAAGGTGCAATTCTGAAATTTTTTGCTTTTTCCTGCTCCTCTTAGCATGATAAAGAAGATTCAAAGAGAGTGAGATGCCAGCTCCTTTCATTCAGTCAATAGCTTCAAACATTTCTGGTATATGAATAACATGATGTTTTTCAATGGCAAAAATCAATGAATATTGTAAATGCACAAACAGTAATTTCTCCGCATTGCAAGGTGCAATTCTGAAATTTTTTGCTTTTTCCTGCTCCTCTTAGCATGATAAAGCAGATTCAAAGAGAGTGAGATGCCAGCTCCTTTCATTCAGTCAGTAGCTTCAATCATTTCTGGATGTTTTTCAATGGCAAAAATCAATGAATATTGTAAATGCACAAACTGTAATTTCTCCGCATTGCAAGGTGCAATTCTGAAATTTTTTGCTTTTTCCTGCTCCTCTTAGCATGATAAAGAAGATTCAAAGAGAGTGAGATGCCAGCTCCTTTCATTCAGTCAGTAGCTTCAATCATTTCTGGACGTTTTTCAATGGCAAAAATCAATGAATATTGTAAATGCACAAACAGTAATTTCTCCGCATTGCAAGGTGCAATTCTGAAATTTTTTGCTTTTTCCTGCTCCTCTTAGCATGATAAAGAAGATTCAAAGAGAGTGAGATGCCAGCTCCTTTCACTCAGTCAGTAGCTTCAAACATTTCTGGTATATGAATAACATGATGTTTTTCAATGGCAAAAATCAATGAATATTGTAAATGCACAAACAGTAATTTCTCCGCATTGCAAGGTGCAATTCTGAAATTTTTTGCTTTTTCCTGCTCCTCTTAGCATGATAAAGAAGATTCAAAGAGAGTGAGATGCCAGCTCCTTTCATTCAGTCAGTAGCTTCAATCATTTCTGGATGTTTTTCAATGGCAAAAATCAATGAATATTGTAAATGCACAAACAGTAATTTCTCCGCATTGCAAGGTGCAATTCTGAAATTTTTTGCTTTTTCCTGCTCCTCTTAGCATGATAAAGAAGATTCAAAGAGAGTGAGATGCCAGCTCCTTTCATTCAGTCAGTAGCTTCAAACATTTCTGGTATATGAATAACATGATGTTTTTCAATGGCAAAAATCAATGAATATTGTAAATGCACAAACAGTAATTTCTCCGCATTGCAAGGTGCAAGTCTGAAATTTTTTTGCTTTTTCCTGCTCCTCTTAGCATGATAAAGAAGATTCAAAGAGAGTGAGATGCCAGCTACTTTCATTCAGTCAGTAGCTTCAATCATTTCTGGACGTTTTTCAATGGTAAAAATCAATGAATATTGTAAATGCACAAACAGTAATTTCTCCACATTGCAAGGTGCAATTCTGAAATTTTTTGCTTTTTCCTGCTCCTCTTAGCATGATAAAGAAGATTCAAAGAGAGTGAGATGCCAGCTCCTTTCATTCAGTCAGTAGCTTCAAACATTTCTGGTATATGAATAACATGATGTTTTTCAATGGCAAAAATCAATGAATATTGTAAATGCACAAACAGTAATTTCTCCGCATTGCAAGGTGCAATTCTGAAATTTTTTGCTTTTTCCTGCTCCTCTTAGCATGATAAAGAAGATTCAAAGAGAGTGAGATGCCAGCTCCTTTCATTCAGTCAGTAGCTTCAAACATTTCTGGTATATGAATAACATGATGTTTTTCAATGGCAAAAATCAATGAACATTGTAAATGCACAAACAGTAATTTCTCCGCATTGCAAGGTGCAAGTCTGAAATTTTTTGCTTTTTCCTGCTCCTCTTAGCATGATAAAGAAGATTCAAAGAGAGTGAGATGCCAGCTACTTTCATTCAGTCAGTAGCTTCAATCATTTCTGGACGTTTTTCAATGGTAAAAATCAATGAATATTGTAAATGCACAAACAGTAATTTCTCCACATTGCAAGGTGCAATTCTGAAATTTTTTGCTTTTTCCTGCTCCTCTTAGCATGATAAAGAAGATTCAAAGAGAGTGAGATGCCAGCTCCTTTCATTCAGTCAGTAGCTTCAAACATTTCTGGTATATGAATAACATGATGTTTTTCAATGGCAAAAATCAATGAATATTGTAAATGCACAAACAGTAATTTCTCCGCATTGCAAGGTGCAATTCTGAAATTTTTTGCTTTTTCCTGCTCCTCTTAGCATGATAAAGAAGATTCAAAGAGAGTGAGATGCCAGCTCCTTTCATTCAGTCAGTAGCTTCAAACATTTCTGGTATATGAATAACATGATGTTTTTCAATGGCAAAAATCAATGAATATTGTAAATGCACAAACAGTAATTTCTCCGCATTGCAAGGTGCAAGTCTGAAATTTTTTGCTTTTTCCTGCTCCTCTTAGCATGATAAAGAAGATTCAAAGAGAGTGAGATGCCAGCTACTTTCATTCAGTCAGTAGCTTCAATCATTTCTGGACGTTTTTCAATGGTAAAAATCAATGAATATTGTAAATGCACAAACAGTAATTTCTCCACATTGCAAGGTGCAATTCTGAAATTTTTTGCTTTTTCCTGCTCCTCTTAGCATGATAAAGAAGATTCAAAGAGAGTGAGATGCCAGCTCCTTTCATTCAGTCAGTAGCTTCAAACATTTCTGGTATATGAATAACATGATGTTTTTCAATGGCAAAAATCAATGAATATTGTAAATGCACAAACAGTAATTTCTCCGCATTGCAAGGTGCAATTCTGAAATTTTTTGCTTTTTCCTGCTCCTCTTAGCATGATAAAGCAGATTCAAAGAGAGTGAGATGCCAGCTCCTTTCATTCAGTCAGTAGCTTCAATCATTTCTGGATGTTTTTCAATGGCAAAAATCAATGAATATTGTAAATGCACAAACTGTAATTTCTCCGCATTGCAAGGTGCAATTCTGAAATTTTTTGCTTTTTCCTGCTCCTCTTAGCATGATAAAGAAGATTCAAAGAGAGTGAGATGCCAGCTCCTTTCATTCAGTCAGTAGCTTCAATCATTTCTGGACGTTTTTCAATGGCAAAAATCAATGAATATTGTAAATGCACAAACAGTAATTTCTCCGCATTGCAAGGTGCAATTCTGAAATTTTTTGCTTTTTCCTGCTCCTCTTAGCATGATAAAGAAGATTCAAAGAGAGTGAGATGCCAGCTCCTTTCACTCAGTCAGTAGCTTCAAACATTTCTGGTATATGAATAACATGATGTTTTTCAATGGCAAAAATCAATGAATATTGTAAATGCAAAAACAGTAATTTCTCCGCATTGCAAGGTGCAAGTCTGAAATTTTTTGCTTTTTCCTGCTCCTCTTAGCATGATAAAGAAGATTCAAAGAGAGTGAGATGCCAGTTACTTTCATTCAGTCAGTAGCTTCAATCATTTCTGGACGTTTTTCAATGGTAAAAATCAATGAATATTGTAAATGCACAAACAGTAATTTCTCCACATTGCAAGGTGCAATTCTGAAATTTTTTGCTTTTTCCTGCTCCTCTTAGCATGATAAAGAAGATTCAAAGAGAGTGAGATGCCAGCTCCTTTCATTCAGTCAGTAGCTTCAAACATTTCTGGTATATGAATAACATGATGTTTTTCAATGGCAAAAATCAATGAATATTGTAAATGCACAAACAGTAATTTCTCCGCATTGCAAGGTGCAATTCTGAAATTTTTTGCTTTTTCCTGCTCCTCTTAGCATGATAAAGAAGATTCAAAGAGAGTGAGATGCCAGCTCCTTTCATTCAGTCAGTAGCTTCAAACATTTCTGGTATATGAATAACATGATGTTTTTCAATGGCAAAAATCAATGAATATTGTAAATGCACAAACAGTAATTTCTCCGCATTGCAAGGTGCAATTCTGAAATTTTTTGCTTTTTCCTGCTCCTCTTAGCATGATAAAGAAGATTCAAAAAGAGTGAGATGCCAGCTCCTTTCATTCAGTCAGTAGCTTCAATCATTTCTGGATGTTTTTCAATGGCAAAAATCAATGAATATTGTAAATGCACAAACAGTAATTTCTCCGCATTGCAAGGTGCAATTCTGAAATTTTTTGCTTTTTCCTGCTCCTCTTAGCATGATAAAGAAGATTCAAAGAGAGTGAGATGTCAGCTCCTTTCATTCAGTCAGTAGCTTCAAACATTTCTGGTATATGAATAACATGATGTTTTTCAATGGCAAAAATCAATGAATATTGTAAATGCACAAACAGTAATTTCTCCGCATTGCAAGGTGCAATTCTGAAATTTTTTGCTTTTTCCTGCTCCTCTTAGCATGATAAAGAAGATTCAAAGAGAGTGAGATGCCAGCTCCTTTCATTCAGTCAGTAGCTTCAATCATTTCTGGATGTTTTTCAATAGCAAAAAACAATGAATATTGTAAATGCACAAACAGTAATTTCTCCGCATTGCAAGGTGCAATTCTGAAATTTTTTGCTTTTTCCTGCTCCTCTTAGCATGATAAAGAAGATTCAAAGAGAGTGAGATGCCAGCTCCTTTCATTCAGTCAGTAGCTTCAAACATTTCTGGTATATGAATAACATGATGTTTTTCAATGGCAAAAATCAATGAATATTGTAAATGCACAAACAGTAATTTCTCCGCATTGCAAGGTGCAAGTCTGAAATTTTTTTGCTTTTTCCTGCTCCTCTTAGCATGATAAAGAAGATTCAAAGAGAGTGAGATGCCAGCTACTTTCATTCAGTCAGTAGCTTCAATCATTTCTGGACGTTTTTCAATGGTAAAAATCAATGAATATTGTAAATGCACAAACAGTAATTTCTCCACATTGCAAGGTGCAATTCTGAAATTTTTTGCTTTTTCCTGCTCCTCTTAGCATGATAAAGAAGATTCAAAGAGAGTGAGATGCCAGCTCCTTTCATTCAGTCAGTAGCTTCAAACATTTCTGGTATATGAATAACATGATGTTTTTCAATGGCAAAAATCAATGAATATTGTAAATGCACAAACAGTAATTTCTCCGCATTGCAAGGTGCAATTCTGAAATTTTTTGCTTTTTCCTGCTCCTCTTAGCATGATAAAGAAGATTCAAAGAGAGTGAGATGCCAGCTCCTTTCATTCAGTCAGTAGCTTCAAACATTTCTGGTATATGAATAACATGATGTTTTTCAATGGCAAAAATCAATGAATATTGTAAATGCACAAACAGTAATTTCTCCGCATTGCAAGGTGCAAGTCTGAAATTTTTTGCTTTTTCCTGCTCCTCTTAGCATGATAAAGAAGATTCAAAGAGAGTGAGATGCCAGCTCCTTTCATTCAGTCAGTAGCTTCAATCATTTCTGGATGTTTTTCAATGGCAAAAATCAATGAATATTGTAAATGCACAAACAGTAATTTCTCCGCATTGCAAGGTGCAATTCTGAAATTTTTTGCTTTTTCCTGCTCCTCTTAGCATGATAAAGAAGATTCAAAGAGAGTGAGATGCCAGCTCCTTTCGTTCAGTCAGTAGCTTCAATCATTTCTGGACGTTTTTCAATGGCAAAAATCATTGAATATTATAAATGCACAAACAGTAATTTCTCCGCATTGCAAGGTGCAATTCTGAAATTTTTTACTTTTTCCTGCTCCTCTTAGCATGATAAAGAAGATTCAAAGAGAGTGAGATGCCAGCTCCTTTCATTCAGTCAGTAGCTTCAAACATTTCTGGTATATGAATAACATGATGTTTTTCAATGGCAAAAATCAATGAATATTGTAAATGCACAAACAGTAATTTCTCCGCATTGCAAGGTGCAAGTCTGAAATTTTTTGCTTTTTCCTGCTCCTCTTAGCATGATAAAGAAGATTCAAAGAGAGTGAGATGCCAGCTACTTTCATTCAGTCAGTAGCTTCAATCATTTCTGGACGTTTTTCAATGGTAAAAATCAATGAATATTGTAAATGCACAAACAGTAATTTCTCCACATTGCAAGGTGCAATTCTGAAATTTTTTGCTTTTTCCTGCTCCTCTTAGCATGATAAAGAAGATTCAAAGAGAGTGAGATGCCAGCTCCTTTCATTCAGTCAGTAGCTTCAAACATTTCTGGTATATGAATAACATGATGTTTTTCAATGGCAAAAATCAATGAATATTGTAAATGCACAAACAGTAATTTCTCCGCATTGCAAGGTGCAATTCTGAAATTTTTTGCTTTTTCCTGCTCCTCTTAGCATGATAAAGAAGATTCAAAGAGAGTGAGATGCCAGCTCCTTTCATTCAGTCAGTAGCTTCAAACATTTCTGGTATATGAATAACATGATGTTTTTCAATGGCAAAAATCAATGAATATTGTAAATGCACAAACAGTAATTTCTCCGCATTGCAAGGTGCAAGTCTGAAATTTTTTGCTTTTTCCTGCTCCTCTTAGCATGATAAAGAAGATTCAAAGAGAGTGAGATGCCAGCTCCTTTCATTCAGTCAGTAGCTTCAATCATTTCTGGATGTTTTTCAATGGCAAAAATCAATGAATATTGTAAATGCACAAACAGTAATTTCTCCGCATTGCAAGGTGCAATTCTGAAATTTTTTGCTTTTTCCTGCTCCTCTTAGCATGATAAAGAAGATTCAAAGAGAGTGAGATGCCAGCTCCTTTCGTTCAGTCAGTAGCTTCAATCATTTCTGGACGTTTTTCAATGGCAAAAATCATTGAATATTATAAATGCACAAACAGTAATTTCTCCGCATTGCAAGGTGCAATTCTGAAATTTTTTACTTTTTCCTGCTCCTCTTAGCATGATAAAGAAGATTCAAAGAGAGTGAGATGCCAGCTCCTTTCATTCAGTCAGTAGCTTCAAACATTTCTGGTATATGAATAACATGATGTTTTTCAATGGCAAAAATCAATGAATATTGTAAATGCACAAACAGTAATTTCTCCGCATTGCAAGGTGCAAGTCTGAAATTTTTTGCTTTTTCCTGCTCCTCTTAGCATGATAAAGAAGATTCAAAGAGAGTGAGATGCCAGCTACTTTCATTCAGTCAGTAGCTTCAATCATTTCTGGACGTTTTTCAATGGTAAAAATCAATGAATATTGTAAATGCACAAACAGTAATTTCTCCACATTGCAAGGTGCAATTCTGAAATTTTTTGCTTTTTCCTGCTCCTCTTAGCATGATAAAGAAGATTCAAAGAGAGTGAGATGCCAGCTCCTTTCATTCAGTCAGTAGCTTCAAACATTTCTGGTATATGAATAACATGATGTTTTTCAATGGCAAAAATCAATGAATATTGTAAATGCACAAACAGTAATTTCTCCGCATTGCAAGGTGCAATTCTGAAATTTTTTGCTTTTTCCTGCTCCTCTTAGCATGATAAAGAAGATTCAAAGAGAGTGAGATGCCAGCTCCTTTCATTCAGTCAGTAGCTTCAATCATTTCTGGATGTTTTTCAATGGCAAAAATCAATGAATATTGTAAATGCACAAACTGTAATTTCTCCGCATTGCAAGGTGCAATTCTGAAATTTTTTGCTTTTTCCTGCTCCTCTTAGCATGATAAAGAAGATTCAAAGAGAGTGAGATGCCAGCTCCTTTCATTCAGTCAGTAGCTTCAATCATTTCTGGACGTTTTTCAATGGCAAAAACCAATGAATATTGTAAATGCACAAACAGTAATTTCTCCGCATTGCAAGGTGCAATTCTGAAATTTTTTGCTTTTTCCTGCTCCTCTTAGCATGATAAAGAAGATTCAAAGAGAGTGAGATGCCAGCTCCTTTCATTCAGTCAGTACCTTCAATCATTTCTGGACGTTTTTCAATGGCAAAAATCAATGAATATTGTAAATGCACAAACAGTAATTTCTCCGCATTGCAAGGTGCAATTCTGAAATTTTTTGCTTTTTCCCGCTCCTCTTAGCATGATAAAGAAGATTCAAAGAGAGTGAGGTGCCAGCTCCTTTCATTCAGTCAGTAGCTTCAAACATTTCTGGTATATGAATAACATGTTTTTCAATGGCAAAAATCAATGAATATTGTAAATGCACAAACAGTAATTTCTCCGCATTGCAAGGTGCAATTCTGAAATTTTTTGCTTTTTCCTGCTCCTCTTAGCATGATAAAGAAGATTCAAAGAGAGTGAGATGCCAGCTCCTTTCATTCAGTCAGTAGCTTCAATCATTTCTGGACGTTTTTCAATGGCAAAAATCAATGAATATTGTAAATGCACAAACAGTAATTTCTCCGCATTGCAAGGTGCAATTCTGAAATTTTTTGCTTTTTCCTGCTCCTCTTAGCATGATAAAGAAGATTCAAAGAGAGTGAGATGTCAGCTCCTTTCATTCAGTCAGTAGCTTCAAACATTTCTGGTACATGAATAACATGATGTTTTTCAATGGCAAAAATCAATGAATATTGTAAATGCACAAACAGTAATTTCTCCGCATTGCAAGGTGCAATTCTGAAATTTTTTGCTTTTTCCTGCTCCTCTTAGCATGATAAAGAAGATTCAAAGAGAGTGAGATGTCAACTCCTTTCATTCAGTCAGTAGCTTCAAACATTTCTGGTATATGAATAACATGATGTTTTTCAATGGCAAAAATCAATGAATATTGTAAATGCACAAACAGTAATTTCTCCGCATTGCAAGGTGCAATTCTGAAATTTTTTGCTTTTTCCTGCTCCTCTTAGCATGATAAAGAAGATTCAAAGAGAGTGAGATGTCAGCTCCTTTCATTCAGTCAGTAGCTTCAAGCATTTCTGGTATATGAATAACATGATGTTTTTCAATGGCAAAAATCAATGAATATTGTAAATGCACAAACAGTAATTTCTCCGCATTGCAAGGTGCAATTCTGAAATTTTTTGCTTTTTCCTGCTCCTCTTAGCATGATAAAGAAGATTCAAAGAGAGTGAGATGCCAGCTCCTTTCATTCAGTCAGTAGCTTCAATCATTTCTGGATGTTTTTCAATGGCAAAAATCAATGAATATTGTAAATGCACAAACAGTAATTTCTCCGCATTGCAAGGTGCAATTCTGAAATTTTTTGCTTTTTCCTGCTCCTCTTAGCATGATAAAGAAGATTCAAAGAGAGTGAGATGCCAGCTCCTTTCGTTCAGTCAGTAGCTTCAATCATTTCTGGACGTTTTTCAATGGCAAAAATCATTGAATATTATAAATGCACAAACAGTAATTTCTCCGCATTGCAAGGTGCAATTCTGAAATTTTTTACTTTTTCCTGCTCCTCTTAGCATGATAAAGAAGATTCAAAGAGAGTGAGATGCCAGCTCCTTTCATTCAGTCAGTAGCTTCAATCATTTCTGGTATATGAATAACATGATGTTTTTCAATGGCAAAAATCAATGAATATTGTAAATGCACAAACAGTAATTTCTCCGCATTGCAAGGTGCAATTCTGAAATTTTTTGCTTTTTCCTGCTCCTCTTAGCATGATAAAGAAGATTCAAAGAGAGTGAGATGCCAGCTCCTTTCATTCAGTCAGTAGCTTCAAACATTTCTGGTATATGAATAACATGATGTTTTTCAATGGCAAAAATCAATGAATATTGTAAATGCACAAACAGTAATTTCTCCGCATTGCAAGGTGCAAGTCTGAAATTTTTTGCTTTTTCCTGCTCCTCTTAGCATGATAAAGAAGATTCAAAGAGAGTGAGATGCCAGCTACTTTCATTCAGTCAGTAGCTTCAATCATTTCTGGACGTTTTTCAATGGTAAAAATCAATGAATATTGTAAATGCACAAACAGTAATTTCTCCACATTGCAAGGTGCAATTCTGAAATTTTTTGCTTTTTCCTGCTCCTCTTAGCATGATAAAGAAGATTCAAAGAGAGTGAGATGCCAGCTCCTTTCATTCAGTCAGTAGCTTCAAACATTTCTGGTATATGAATAACATGATGTTTTTCAATGGCAAAAATCAATGAATATTGTAAATGCACAAACAGTAATTTCTCCGCATTGCAAGGTGCAATTCTGAAATTTTTTGCTTTTTCCTGCTCCTCTTAGCATGATAAAGAAGATTCAAAGAGAGTGAGATGCCAGCTCCTTTCATTCAGTCAGTAGCTTCAAACATTTCTGGTATATGAATAACATGATGTTTTTCAATGGCAAAAATCAATGAATATTGTAAATGCACAAACAGTAATTTCTCCGCATTGCAAGGTGCAAGTCTGAAATTTTTTGCTTTTTCCTGCTCCTCTTAGCATGATAAAGAAGATTCAAAGAGAGTGAGATGCCAGCTACTTTCATTCAGTCAGTAGCTTCAATCATTTCTGGACGTTTTTCAATGGTAAAAATCAATGAATATTGTAAATGCACAAACAGTAATTTCTCCACATTGCAAGGTGCAATTCTGAAATTTTTTGCTTTTTCCTGCTCCTCTTAGCATGATAAAGAAGATTCAAAGAGAGTGAGATGCCAGCTCCTTTCATTCAGTCAGTAGCTTCAATCATTTCTGGATGTTTTTCAATGGCAAAAATCAATGAATATTGTAAATGCACAAACTGTAATTTCTCCGCATTGCAAGGTGCAATTCTGAAATTTTTTGCTTTTTCCTGCTCCTCTTAGCATGATAAAGAAGATTCAAAGAGAGTGAGATGCCAGCTCCTTTCATTCAGTCAGTAGCTTCAATCATTTCTGGACGTTTTTCAATGGCAAAAACCAATGAATATTGTAAATGCACAAAACAGTAATTTCTCCGCATTGCAAGGTGCAATTCTGAAATTTTTTGCTTTTTCCTGCTCCTCTTAGCATGATAAAGAAGATTCAAAGAGAGTGAGATGCCAGCTCCTTTCATTCAGTCAGTACCTTCAATCATTTCTGGACGTTTTTCAATGGCAAAAATCAATGAATATTGTAAATGCACAAACAGTAATTTCTCCGCATTGCAAGGTGCAATTCTGAAATTTTTTGCTTTTTCCTGCTCCTCTTAGCATGATAAAGAAGATTCAAAGAGAGTGAGATGCCAGCTCCTTTCATTCAGTCAGTAGCTTCAATCATTTCTGGATGTTTTTCAATGGCAAAAATCAATGAATATTGTAAATGCACAAACAGTAATTTCTCCGCATTGCAAGGTGCAATTCTGAAATTTTTTGCTTTTTCCTGCTCCTCTTAGCATGATAAACAAGATTCAAAGAGAGTGTGATGTCAGCTCCTTTCATTCAGTCAGTAGCTTCAAACATTTCTGGTATATGAATAACATGATGTTTTTCAATGGCAAAAATCAATGAATATTGTAAATGCACAAACAGTAATTTCTCCGCATTGCAAGGTGCAATTCTGAAATTTTTTGCTTTTTCCTGCTCCTCTTAGCATGATAAAGAAGATTCAAAGAGAGTGAGATGCCAGCTCCTTTCATTCAGTCAGTAGCTTCAATCATTTCTGGATGTTTTTCAATGGCAAAAATCAATGAATATTGTAAATGCACAAACAGTAATTTCTCCGCATTGCAAGGTGCAATTCTGAAATTTTTTGCTTTTTCCTGCTCCTCTTAGCATGATAAAGAAGATTCAAAGAGAGTGAGATGCCAGCTCCTTTCATTCAGTCAGTAGCTTCAAACATTTCTGGTATATGAATAACATGATGTTTTTCAATGGCAAAAATCAATGAATATTGTAAATGCACAAACAGTAATTTCTCCGCATTGCAAGGTGCAAGTCTGAAATTTTTTGCTTTTTCCTGCTCCTCTTAGCATGATAAAGAAGATTCAAAGAGAGTGAGATGCCAGCTACTTTCATTCAGTCAGTAGCTTCAATCATTTCTGGACGTTTGTCAATGGTAAAAATCAATGAATATTGTAAATGCACAAACAGTAATTTCTCCGCATTGCAAGGTGCAATTCTGAAATTTTTTGCTTTTTCCTGCTCCTCTTAGCATGATAAAGAAGATTCAAAGAGAGTGAGATGTCAGCTCCTTTCATTCAGTCAGTAGCTTCAAACATTTCTGGTATATGAATAACATGATGTTTTTCAATGGCAAAAATCATTGAATATTGTAAATGCACAAACAGTAATTTCTCCGCATTGCAAGGTGCAATTCTGAAATTTTTTGCTTTTTCCTGCTCCTCTTAGCATGATAAAGAAGATTCAAAGAGAGTGAGATGCCAGCTCCTTTCATTCAGTCAGTAGCTTCAATCATTTCTGGATGTTTTTCAATGGCAAAAATCAATGAATATTGTAAATGCACAAACAGTAATTTCTCCGCATTGCAAGGTGCAATTCTGAAATTTTTTGCTTTTTCCTGCTCCTCTTAGCATGATAAAGAAGATTCAAAGAGAGTGAGATGCCAGCTCCTTTCATTCAGTCAGTAGCTTCAAACATTTCTGGTATATGAATAACATGATGTTTTTCAATGGCAAAAATCAATGAATATTGTAAATGCACAAACAGTAATTTCTCCGCATTGCAAGGTGCAAGTCTGAAATTTTTTGCTTTTTCCTGCTCCTCTTAGCATGATAAAGAAGATTCAAAGAGAGTGAGATGCCAGCTACTTTCATTCAGTCAGTAGCTTCAATCATTTCTGGACGTTTTTCAATGGTAAAAATCAATGAATATTGTAAATGCACAAACAGTAATTTCTCCGCATTGCAAGGTGCAATTCTGAAATTTTTTGCTTTTTCCTGCTCCTCTTAGCATGATAAAGAAGATTCAAAGAGAGTGAGATGTCAGCTCCTTTCATTCAGTCAGTAGCTTCAAACATTTCTGGTATATGAATAACATGATGTTTTTCAATGGCAAAAATCAATGAATATTGTAAATGCACAAACAGTAATTTCTCCGCATTGCAAGGTGCAATTCTGAAATTTTTTGCTTTTTCCTGCTCCTCTTAGCATGATAAAGAAGATTCAAAGAGAGTGAGATGCCAGCTCCTTTCGTTCAGTCAGTAGCTTCAATCATTTCTGGACGTTTTTCAATGGCAAAAATCATTGAATATTATAAATGCACAAACAGTAATTTCTCCACATTGCAAGGTGCAATTCTGAAATTTTTTGCTTTTTCCCGCTCCTCTTAGCATGATAAAGAAGATTCAAAGAGAGTGAGGTGCCAGCTCCTTTCATTCAGTCAGTAGCTTCAAACATTTCTGGTATATGAATAACATGTTTTTCAATGGCAAAAATCAATGAATATTGTAAATGCACAAACAGTAATTTCTCCGCATTGCAAGGTGCAATTCTGAAATTTTTTGCTTTTTCCTGCTCCTCTTAGCATGATAAAGAAGATTCAAAGAGAGTGAGATGCCAGCTCCTTTCATTCAGTCAGTAGCTTCAATCATTTCTGGACGTTTTTCAATGGCAAAAATCAATGAATATTGTAAATGCACAAAAAGTAATTTCTCCGCATTGCAAGGTGCAATTCTGAAATTTTTTGCTTTTTCCTGCTCCTCTTAGCATGATAAAGAAGATTCAAAGAGAGTGAGATGTCAGCTCCTTTCATTCAGTCAGTAGCTTCAAACATTTCTGGTATATGAATAACATGATGTTTTTCAATGGCAAAAATCAATGAATATTGTAAATGCACAAACAGTAATTTCTCCGCATTGCAAGCTGCAATTCTGAAATTTTTTGCTTTTTCCTGCTCCTCTTAGCATGATAAAGAAGATTCAAAGAGAGTGAGATGCCAGCTCCTTTCATTCAGTCAGTAGCTTCAATCATTTCTGGATGTTTTTCAATGGCAAAAATCAATGAATATTGTAAATGCACAAACAGTAATTTCTCCGCATTGCAAGGTGCAATTCTGAAATTTTTTGCTTTTTCCTGCTCCTCTTAGCATGATAAAGAAGATTCAAAGAGAGTGAGATGCCAGCTCCTTTCGTTCAGTCAGTAGCTTCAATCATTTCTGGACGTTTTTCAATGGCAAAAATCATTGAATATTATAAATGCACAAACAGTAATTTCTCCGCATTGCAAGGTGCAATTCTGAAATTTTTTTGCTTTTTCCTGTTTTCCTAGCATGATAAAGAAGATTCAAAGAGAGTGAGATGTCAGCTCCTTTCATTCAGTCAGTAGCTTCAAACATTTCTGGTATATGAAAAACATGTTTTTCAATGGCAAAAATCAATGAATATTGTAAATGCACAAACAGTAATATCTCCACATTGCACGGTGCAATTCTGAAATTTTTTAGCTTTTTCCTGTTAATCCTAGCATGATAAAGAAGATTCAAAGAGAGTGAGATGCCAGCTCCTTTCATTCAGTCAGTAGCTTCAAACATTTCTGGTATATGAAAAACATGTTTTTCAATGGCAAAAATCAATGAATATTGTAAATGCACAAACAGTAATATCTCCACATTGCAAGGTGCAATTCTGAAATTTTTTGCTTTTTCCTGTTAATCCTAGCATGATAAAGAAGATTCAAAGAGAGTGAGATGCCAGCTCCTTTCATTCAGTCAGTAGCTTCAACATTTCTGGTATATGAAAAACATGTTTTTCAATGGCAAAAATCAATGAATATTGTAAATGCACAAACAGTAATATCTCCACATTGCACGGTGCAATTCTGAAATTTTTAGCTTTTTCCTGTTAATCCTAGCATGATAAAGAAGATTCAAAGAGAGTGAGATGCCAGCTCCTTTCATTCAGTCAGTAGCTTCAAACATTTCTGGTATATGAAAAACATGTTTTTCAATGGCAAAAATCAATGAATATTGTAAATGCACAAACAGTAATATCTCCACATTGCAAGGTGCAATTCTGAAATTTTTTGCTTTTTCCTGTTAATCCTAGCATGATAAAGAAGATTCAAAGAGAGTGAGATGCCAGCTCCTTTCATTCAGTCAGTAGCTTCAAACATTTCTGGTATATGAAAAACATGTTTTTCAATGGCAAAAATCAATGAATATTGTAAATGCACAAACAGTAATATCTCCACATTGCACGGTGCAATTCTGAAATTTTTAGCTTTTTCCTGTTAATCCTAGCATGATAAAGAAGATTCAAAGAGAGTGAGATGCCAGCTCCTTTCATTCAGTCAGTAGCTTCAAACATTTCTGGTATATGAAAAACATGTTTTTCAATGGCAAAAATCAATGAATATTGTAAATGCACAAACAGTAATATCTCCACATTGCAAGGTGCAATTCTGAAATTTTTTGCTTTTTCCTGTTAATCCTAGCATTGATAAAGAAGATTCAAAGAGAGTGAGATGCCAGCTCCTTTCATTCAGTCAGTAGCTTCAAACATTTCTGGTATATGAAAAACATGTTTTTCAATGGCAAAAATCAATGAATATTGTAAATGCACAAACAGTAATATCTCCACATTGCAAGGTGCAATTCTGAAATTTTTTGCTTTTTCCTGCTAATCCTAGCATGATAAAGAAGATTCAAAGAGAGTGAGATGCCAGCTCCTTTCATTCAGTCAGTAGCTTCAAACATTTCTGGTATATGAAAAACATGTTTTTCAATGGCAAAAATCAATGAATATTGTAAATGCACAAACAGTAATATCTCCACATTGCACGGTGCAATTCTGAAATTTTTAGCTTTTTCCTGTTAATCCTAGCATGATAAAGAAGATTCAAAGAGAGTGAGATGCCAGCTCCTTTCATTCAGTCAGTAGCTTCAAACATTTCTGGTATATGAAAAACATGTTTTTCAATGGCAAAAATCAATGAATATTGTAAATGCACAAACAGTAATATCTCCACATTGCAAGGTGCAATTCTGAAATTTTTTGCTTTTTCCTGCTAATCCTAGCATGATAAAGAAGATTCAAAGAGAGTGAGATGCCAGCTCCTTTCATTCAGTCAGTAGCTTCAAACATTTCTGGTATATGAAAAACATGTTTTTCAATGGCAAAAATCAATGAATATTGTAAATGCACAAACAGTAATATCTCCACATTGCAAGGTGCAATTCTGAAATTTTTTGCTTTTTCCTGTTAATCCTAGCATGATAAAGAAGATTCAAAGAGAGTGAGATGCCAGCTCCTTTCATTCAGTCAGTAGCTTCAAACATTTCTGGTATATGAAAAACATGTTTTTCAATGGCAAAAATCAATGAATATTGTAAATGCACAAACAGTAATATCTCCACATTGCAAGGTGCAATTCTGAAATTTTTTGCTTTTTCCTGCTAATCCTAGCATGATAAAGAAGATTCAAAGAGAGTGAGATGCCAGCTCCTTTCATTCAGTCAGTAGCTTCAAACATTTCTGGTATATGAAAAACATGTTTTTCAATGGCAAAAATCAATGAATATTGTAAATGCACAAACAGTAATATCTCCACATTGCACGGTGCAATTCTGAAATTTTTAGCTTTTTCCTGTTAATCCTAGCATGATAAAGAAGATTCAAAGAGAGTGAGATGCCAGCTCCTTTCATTCAGTCAGTAGCTTCAAACATTTCTGGTATATGAAAAACATGTTTTTCAATGGCAAAAATCAATGAATATTGTAAATGCACAAACAGTAATATCTCCACATTGCAAGGTGCAATTCTGAAATTTTTTGCTTTTTCCTGCTAATCCTAGCATGATAAAGAAGATTCAAAGAGAGTGAGATGCCAGCTCCTTTCATTCAGTCAGTAGCTTCAAACATTTCTGGTATATGAAAAACATGTTTTTCAATGGCAAAAATCAATGAATATTGTAAATTCACAAACAGTAATATCTCAACATTGCACGGTGCAATTCTGAAATTTTTAGCTTTTTCCTGTTAATCCTAGCATGATAAAGAAGATTCAAAGAGAGTGAGATGCCAGCTCCTTTCATTCAGTCAGTAGCTTCAAACATTTCTGGTATATGAAAAACATGTTTTTCAATGGCAAAAATCAATGAATATTGTAAATGCACAAACAGTAATATCTCCACATTGCAAGGTGCAATTCTGAAATTTTTTGCTTTTTCCTGTTAATCCTAGCATGATAAAGAAGATTCAAAGAGAGTGAGATGCCAGCTCCTTTCATTCAGTCAGTAGCTTCAAACATTTCTGGTATATGAAAAACATGTTTTTCAATGGCAAAAATCAATGAATATTGTAAATGCACAAACAGTAATATCTCCACATTGCAAGGTGCAATTCTGAAATTTTTTGCTTTTTCCTGCTAATCCTAGCATGATAAAGAAGATTAAAAGAGAGTGAGATGCCAGCTCCTTTCATTCAGTCAGTAGCTTCAAACATTTCTGGTATATGAAAAACATGTTTTTCAATGGCAAAAATCAATGAATATTGTAAATGCACAAACAGTAATATCTCCACATTGCACGGTGCAATTCTGAAATTTTTAGCTTTTTCCTGTTAATCCTAGCATGATAAAGAAGATTCAAAGAGAGTGAGATGCCAGCTCCTTTCATTCAGTCAGTAGCTTCAAACATTTCTGGTATATGAAAAACATGTTTTTCAATGGCAAAAATCAATGAATATTGTAAATGCACAAACAGTAATATCTCCACATTGCAAGGTGCAATTCTGAAATTTTTTGCTTTTTCCTGCTAATCCTAGCATGATAAAGAAGATTCAAAGAGAGTGAGATGCCAGCTCCTTTCATTCAGTCAGTAGCTTCAAACATTTCTGGTATATGAAAAACATGTTTTTCAATGGCAAAAATCAATGAATATTGTAAATGCACAAACAGTAATATCTCCACATTGCAAGGTGCAATTCTGAAATTTTTTGCTTTTTCCTGTTAATCCTAGCATGATAAAGAAGATTCAAAGAGAGTGAGATGCCAGCTCCTTTCATTCAGTCAGTAGCTTCAAACATTTCTGGTATATGAAAAACATGTTTTTCAATGGCAAAAATCAATGAATATTGTAAATGCACAAACAGTAATATCTCCACATTGCAAGGTGCAATTCTGAAATTTTTTGCTTTTTCCTGCTAATGCTAGCATGATAAAGAAGATTCAAAGAGAGTGAGATGCCAGCTCCTTTCATTCAGTCAGTAGCTTCAAACATTTCTGGTATATGAAAAACATGTTTTTCAATGGCAAAAATCAATGAATATTGTAAATGCACAAACAGTAATATCTCCACATTGCACGGTGCAATTCTGAAATTTTTTAGCTTTTTCCTGTTAATCCTAGCATGATAAAGAAGATTCAAAGAGAGTGAGATGCCAGCTCCTTTCATTCAGTCAGTAGCTTCAAACATTTCTGGTATATGAAAAACATGTTTTTCAATGGCAAAAATCAATGAATATTGTAAATGCACAAACAGTAATATCTCCACATTGCAAGGTGCAATTCTGAAATTTTTTGCTTTTTCCTGCTAATCCTAGCATGATAAAGAAGATTCAAAGAGAGTGAGATGCCAGCTCCTTTCATTCAGTCAGTAGCTTCAAACATTTCTGGTATATGAAAAACATGTTTTTCAATGGCAAAAATCAATGAATATTGTAAATGCACAAACAGTAATATCTCCACATTGCACGGTGCAATTCTGAAATTTTTAGCTTTTTCCTGTTAATCCTAGCATGATAAAGAAGATTCAAAGAGAGTGAGATGCCAGCTCCTTTCATTCAGTCAGTAGCTTCAAACATTTCTGGTATATGAAAAACATGTTTTTCAATGGCAAAAATCAATGAATATTGTAAATGCACAAACAGTAATATCTCCACATTGCAAGGTGCAATTCTGAAATTTTTGCTTTTTCCTGCTAATCCTAGCATGATAAAGAAGATTCAAAGAGAGTGAGATGCCAGCTCCTTTCATTGTCAGTAGCTTCAAACATTTCTGGTATATGAAAAACATGTTTTTCAATGGCAAAAATCAATGAATATTGTAAATGCACAAACAGTAATATCTCCACATTGCACGGTGCAATTCTGAAATTTTTAGCTTTTTCCTGTTAATCCTAGCATGATAAAGAAGATTCAAAGAGAGTGAGATGCCAGCTCCTTTCATTCAGTCAGTAGCTTCAAACATTTCTGGTATATGAAAAACATGTTTTTCAATGGCAAAAATCAATGAATATTGTAAATGCACAAACAGTAATATCTCCACATTGCAAGGTGCAATTCTGAAATTTTTTGCTTTTTCCTGCTAATCCTAGCATGATAAAGAAGATTCAAAGAGAGTGAGATGCCAGCTCCTTTCATTCAGTCAGTAGCTTCAAACATTTCTGGTATATGAAAAACATGTTTTTCAATGGCAAAAATCAATGAATATTGTAAATGCACAAACAGTAATATCTCCACATTGCACGGTGCAATTATGAAATTTTTAGCTTTTTCCTGTTAATCCTAGCATGATAAAGAAGATTCAAAGAGAGTGAGATGCCAGCTCCTTTCATTCAGTCAGTAGCTTCAAACATTTCTGGTATATGAAAAACATGTTTTTCAATGGCAAAAATCAATGAATATTGTAAATGCACAAACAGTAATATCTCCACATTGCAAGGTGCAATTCTGAAATTTTTTGCTTTTTCCTGCTAATCCTAGCATGATAAAGAAGATTCAAAGAGAGTGAGATGCCAGCTCCTTTCATTCAGTCAGTAGCTTCAAACATTTCTGGTATATGAAAAACATGTTTTTCAATGGCAAAAATCAATGAATATTGTAAATGCACAAACAGTAATATCTCAACATTGCACGGTGCAATTCTGAAATTTTTAGCTTTTTCCTGTTAATCCTAGCATGATAAAGAAGATTCAAAGAGAGTGAGATGCCAGCTCCTTTCATTCAGTCAGTAGCTTCAAACATTTCTGGTATATGAAAAACATGTTTTTCAATGGCAAAAATCAATGAATATTGTAAATGCACAAACAGTAATATCTCCACATTGCAAGGTGCAATTCTGAAATTTTTTGCTTTTTCCTGTTAATCCTAGCATGATAAAGAAGATTCAAAGAGAGTGAGATGCCATCTCCTTTCATTCAGTCAGTAGCTTCAAACATTTCTGGTATATGAAAAACATGTTTTTCAATGGCAAAAATCAATGAATATTGTAAATGCACAAACAGTAATATCTCCACATTGCACGGTGCAATTATGAAATTTTTAGCTTTTTCCTGTTAATCCTAGCATGATAAAGAAGATTCAAAGAGAGTGAGATGCCAGCTCCTTTCATTCAGTCAGTAGCTTCAAACATTTCTGGTATATTAAAAACATGTTTTTCAATGGCAAAAATCAATGAATATTGTAAATGCACAAACAGTAATATCTCCACATTGCAAGGTGCAATTCTGAAATTTTTTGCTTTTTCCTGCTAATCCTAGCATGATAAAGAAGATTCAAAGAGAGTGAGATGCCAGCTCCTTTCATTCAGTCAGTAGCTTCAAACATTTCTGGTATATGAAAAACATGTTTTTCAATGGCAAAAATCAATGAATATTGTAAATGCACAAACAGTAATATCTCAACATTGCACGGTGCAATTCTGAAATTTTTAGCTTTTTCCTGTTAATCCTAGCATGATAAAGAAGATTCAAAGAGAGTGAGATGCCAGCTCCTTTCATTCAGTCAGTAGCTTCAAACATTTCTGGTATATGAAAAACATGTTTTTCAATGGCAAAAATCAATGAATATTGTAAATGCACAAACAGTAATATCTCCACATTGCAAGGTGCAATTCTGAAATTTTTTGCTTTTTCCTGTTAATCCTAGCATGATAAAGAAGATTCAAAGAGAGTGAGATGCCAGCTCCTTTCATTCAGTCAGTAGCTTCAAACATTTCTGGTATATGAAAAACATGTTTTTCAATGGCAAAAATCAATGAATATTGTAAATGCACAAACAGTAATATCTCCACATTGCAAGGTGCAATTCTGAAATTTTTTGCTTTTTCCTGCTAATCCTAGCATGATAAAGAAGATTCAAAGAGAGTGAGATGCCAGCTCCTTTCATTCAGTCAGTAGCTTCAAACATTTCTGGTTTATGAAAAACATGTTTTTCAATGGCAAAAATCAATGAATATTGTAAATGCACAAACAGTAATATCTCCACATTGCACGGTGCAATTCTGAAATTTTTAGCTTTTTCCTGTTAATCCTAGCATGATAAAGAAGATTCAAAGAGAGTGAGATGCCAGCTCCTTTCATTCAGTCAGTAGCTTCAAACATTTCTGGTATATGAAAAACATGTTTTTCAATGGCAAAAATCAATGAATATTGTAAATGCACAAACAGTAATATCTCCACATTGCAAGGTGCAATTCTGAAATTTTTTGCTTTTTCCTGCTAATCCTAGCATGATAAAGAAGATTCAAAGAGAGTGAGATGCCAGCTCCTTTCATTCAGTCAGTAGCTTCAAACATTTCTGGTATATGAAAAACATGTTTTTCAATGGCAAAAATCAATGAATATTGTAAATGCACAAACAGTAATATCTCCACATTGCACGGTGCAATTCTGAAATTTTTAGCTTTTTCCTGTTAATCCTAGCATGATAAAGAAGATTCAAAGAGAGTGAGATGCCAGCTCCTTTCATTCAGTCAGTAGCTTCAAACATTTCTGGTATATGAAAAACATGTTTTTCAATGGCAAAAATCAATGAATATTGTAAATGCACAAACAGTAATATCTCCACATTGCAAGGTGCAATTCTGAAATTTTTTGCTTTTTCCTGCTAATCCTAGCATGATAAAGAAGATTCAAAGAGAGTGAGATGCCAGCTCCTTTCATTCAGTCAGTAGCTTCAAACATTTCTGGTATATGAAAAACATGTTTTTCAATGGCAAAAATCAATGAATATTGTAAATGCACAAACAGTAATATCTCCACATTGCACGGTGCAATTATGAAATTTTTAGCTTTTTCCTGTTAATCCTAGCATGATAAAGAAGATTCAAAGAGAGTGAGATGCCAGCTCCTTTCATTCAGTCAGTAGCTTCAAACATTTCTGGTATATGAAAAACATGTTTTTCAATGGCAAAAATCAATGAATATTGTAAATGCACAAACAGTAATATCTCCACATTGCAAGGTGCAATTCTGAAATTTTTTGCTTTTTCCTGCTAATCCTAGCATGATAAAGAAGATTCAAAGAGAGTGAGATGCCAGCTCCTTTCATTCAGTCAGTAGCTTCAAACATTTCTGGTATATGAAAAACATGTTTTTCAATGGCAAAAATCAATGAATATTGTAAATGCACAAACAGTAATATCTCCACATTGCAAGGTGCAATTCTGAAATTTTTTGCTTTTTCCTGCTAATCCTAGCATGATAAAGAAGATTCAAAGAGAGTGAGATGCCAGCTCCTTTCATTCAGTCAGTAGCTTCAAACATTTCTGGTATATGAAAAACATGTTTTTCATTGGCAAAAATCAATGAATATTGTAAATGCACAAACAGTAATATCTCCACATTGCACGGTGCAATTCTGAAATTTTTAGCTTTTTCCTGTTAATCCTAGCATGATAAAGAAGATTCAAAGAGAGTGAGATGCCAGCTCCTTTCATTCAGTCAGTAGCTTCAAACATTTCTGGTATATGAAAAACATGTTTTTCAATGGCAAAAATCAATGAATATTGTAAATGCACAAACAGTAATATCTCCACATTGCAAGGTGCAATTCTGAAATTTTTTGCTTTTTCCTGCTAATCCTAGCATGATAAAGAAGATTCAAAGAGAGTGAGATGCCAGCTCCTTTCATTCAGTCAGTAGCTTCAAACATTTCTGGTATATGAAAAACATGTTTTTCAATGGCAAAAATCAATGAATATTGTAAATGCACAAACAGTAATATCTCCACATTGCACGGTGCAATTATGAAATTTTTAGCTTTTTCCTGTTAATCCTAGCATGATAAAGAAGATTCAAAGAGAGTGAGATGCCAGCTCCTTTCATTCAGTCAGTAGCTTCAAACATTTCTGGTATATGAAAAACATGTTTTTCAATGGCAAAAATCAATGAATATTGTAAATGCACAAACAGTAATATCTCCACATTGCAAGGTGCAATTCTGAAATTTTTTGCTTTTTCCTGCTAATCCTAGCATGATAAAGAAGATTCAAAGAGAGTGAGATGCCAGCTCCTTTCATTCAGTCAGTAGCTTCAAACATTTCTGGTATATGAAAAACATGTTTTTCAATGGCAAAAATCAATGAATATTGTAAATGCACAAACAGTAATATCTCAACATTGCACGGTGCAATTCTGAAATTTTTAGCTTTTTCCTGTTAATCCTAGCATGATAAAGAAGATTCAAAGAGAGTGAGATGCCAGCTCCTTTCATTCAGTCAGTAGCTTCAAACATTTCTGGTATATGAAAAACATGTTTTTCAATGGCAAAAATCAATGAATATTGTAAATGCACAAACAGTAATATCTCCACATTGCAAGGTGCAATTCTGAAATTTTTTGCTTTTTCCTGTTAATCCTAGCATGATAAAGAAGATTCAAAGAGAGTGAGATGCCAGCTCCTTTCATTCAGTCAGTAGCTTCAAACATTTCTGGTATATGAAAAACATGTTTTTCAATGGCAAAAATCAATGAATATTGTAAATGCACAAACAGTAATATCTCCACATTGCAAGGTGCAATTCTGAAATTTTTTGCTTTTTCCTGCTAATCCTAGCATGATAAAGAAGATTCAAAGAGAGTGAGATGCCAGCTCCTTTCATTCAGTCAGTAGCTTCAAACATTTCTGGTATATGAAAAACATGTTTTTCAATGGCAAAAATCAATGAATATTGTAAATGCACAAACAGTAATATCTCCACATTGCACGGTGCAATTCTGAAATTTTTAGCTTTTTCCTGTTAATCCTAGCATGATAAAGAAGATTCAAAGAGAGTGAGATGCCAGCTCCTTTCATTCAGTCAGTAGCTTCAAACATTTCTGGTATATGAAAAACATGTTTTTCAATGGCAAAAATCAATGAATATTGTAAATGCACAAACAGTAATATCTCCACATTGCAAGGTGCAATTCTGAAATTTTTTGCTTTTTCCTGCTAATCCTAGCATGATAAAGAAGATTCAAAGAGAGTGAGATGCCAGCTCCTTTCATTCAGTCAGTAGCTTCAAACATTTCTGGTATATGAAAAACATGTTTTTCAATGGCAAAAATCAATGAATATTGTAAATGCACAAACAGTAATATCTCCACATTGCACGGTGCAATTATGAAATTTTTAGCTTTTTCCTGTTAATCCTAGCATGATAAAGAAGATTCAAAGAGAGTGAGATGCCAGCTCCTTTCATTCAGTCAGTAGCTTCAAACATTTCTGGTATATGAAAAACATGTTTTTCAATGGCAAAAATCATTGAATATTGTAAATGCACAAACAGTAATATCTCCACATTGCAAGGTGCAATTCTGAAATTTTTTGCTTTTTCCTGCTAATCCTAGCATGATAAAGAAGATTCAAAGAGAGTGAGATGCCAGCTCCTTTCATTCAGTCAGTAGCTTCAAACATTTCTGGTATATGAAAAACATGTTTTTCAATGGCAAAAATCAATGAATATTGTAAATGCACAAACAGTAATATCTCAACATTGCACGGTGCAATTCTGAAATTTTTAGCTTTTTCCTGTTAATCCTAGCATGATAAAGAAGATTCAAAGAGAGTGAGATGCCAGCTCCTTTCATTCAGTCAGTAGCTTCAAACATTTCTGGTATATGAAAAACATGTTTTTCAATGGCAAAAATCAATGAATATTGTAAATGCACAAACAGTAATATCTCCACGTTGCAAGGTGCAATTCTGAAATTTTTTGCTTTTTCCTGTTAATCCTAGCATGATAAAGAAGATTCAAAGAGAGTGAGATGCCAGCTCCTTTCATTCAGTCAGTAGCTTCAAACATTTCTGGTATATGAAAAACATGTTTTTCAATGGCAAAAATCAATGAATATTGTAAATGCACAAACAGTAATATCTCCACATTGCAAGGTGCAATTCTGAAATTTTTTGCTTTTTCCTGCTAATCCTAGCATGATAAAGAAGATTCAAAGAGAGTGAGATGCCAGCTCCTTTCATTCAGTCAGTAGCTTCAAACATTTCTGGTATATGAAAAACATGTTTTTCAATGGCAAAAATCAATGAATATTGTAAATGCACAAACAGTAATATCTCCACATTGCACGGTGCAATTCTGAAATTTTTAGCTTTTTCCTGTTAATCCTAGCATGATAAAGAAGATTCAAAGAGAGTGAGATGCCAGCTCCTTTCATTCACTCAGTAGCTTCAAACATTTCTGGTATATGAAAAACATGTTTTTCAATGGCAAAAATCAATGAATATTGTAAATGCACAAACAGTAATATCTCCACATTGCAAGGTGCAATTCTGAAATTTTTTGCTTTTTCCTGCTAATCCTAGCATGATAAAGAAGATTCAAAGAGAGTGAGATGGGGAGTGGCCTGAGCACAGGACGAGATGGCAGCTTGATCCTGAGCTCCCTGAGGGCTTCACTTTAAAGCTACTTTTTAAGCAACAAAAGAAGATTTTTTTCCAAAATTCTTATATAATTTGACTTCCTATCATTCAGGGATCATTTTGACACCAAGGAATCCCTGCTAACCCCATCAACCCTGGAGATGCTTTGTGCTCAGACATTTGGGTGAGGCTCAGAATCCACCATTGAAGTGACTCTGTAACGTGGCCCTACAGGATTGTGGACCCATTTATGCCCTTTTACCTCCGGACCCAGGATTACATCGTTTTATACCGGACTTAAGGACTACCAGCAGGCTTTATATGCAGCTGCGGTAAGTCCTGGTGAGCATTCCAGTCCTTGAGGCTGTGACGTGCCCCTTTAAGCTCACAGATCGGTGGGGGCACATATTTCTCTCACTTCATTTAACTGAACATTATATACTGGGCCCCCTGACTGTTGTCAGAGCTTATATTTAACCCACGGGGTGGCACATTCTGGTTCTGGTTCTGACACCCAGGCGATTATTGGCGGCCCTTTTCTTGTTTCCAGTCACTCTGCGGCCCTTTTCTTGTTTCCAGTTACTCTGCAACGTGACTCTGGAGTGACTGTGATAGCAGCGCAGGTCTGCTCTGCTCTGCTCCTGACCCCGGGAGCAGGACCTTACAGCAGCATCAGCTGTCCCGACACCGGACCCAAGAACAGAGGAGAAGAGGAGACTGAGATCGAGTTACTGGCGATATCCTGAATAAATCCCAGCTCTGCAATCTGCTATCACAGCCCCACGGAGGACCGGACCGGACCTGCAGGACCCCAACCCATAAAGAAGCGGCACTACCACCCCCGGACCAAATACAATCAACCCCACTGGACCCCGAGGACGAGACCCCTGCTGCCGGCGAGGGACTGAGAATCTAGCTTGTCCGACGCGGAGCTCAGGAGACTGGGACGGAGCGGGACTTCATATCTAAGGCTAAGGTTAGATAAGCCCCGGCTGATGCCAGGGCTCTTATTGGATTTCTGGGGTCCGTTGCTCAGGGTTCCGGGGCTGCTCCGGTAGTAGCGGTGTCCCCTTGTGTCCCTGTGAAGCTGCTGCGACCCTTTCCCCCCTCGGCTTACTGCCACCGCTGCTGTCTGCGCCCGGCTCTCTCCTCTCCGGCTGTTACCTGCACCTCAGGCTGTTCCCATAGTAGCGGTTCCCCCTCCTCTGCTCCGGAGCCGGCATCAGCTGTTTTCTCTGATGCCGGGCACTGCCGGTATATGTGACTGGTGTTTCCACGTTATATAGTGGCGGCGGTACCTCTCCTTCCTCTGACAAGGAGCCGCTCCGTTCCCCCTGCTTCCAGCTGTTGAGTGCCGCCGGTGCCGAGGTCCGTTCCAGCTACCCCCGCTGTGCCGCTCTGCTGTGTATGTTTCTGTGGTGCCTGGACCCTGCAGACCCCTGTGGCTGCCTCCCCCTCCTGTGACAGCGCCGCTGCGCTTTGATTTTTGCCTCTGGTCCCCCGCTGCATCAGCCCCGCTGCCCTCCACTGTCACACACTTCCAATCAGCTGATATTCTTTAAATCTCCTGCCTCCTGCTGCAGCGTAGCTCAGCACTGCTGTCCATGGTGCTGATCAAATTCTCCTGCCCTCTGCTGCGGCGTCGCTCTGCACTGCTGTCCATGGTGCTGATCTGAACTGCTGTCCATGGTGCTGATCTTGTATTGGTCTGTACTGCTGTCCATGGTGCTGATCTTGTATTAGTCTGTGCTGCTGTCCATGGTGCTGATCTGAACTGCTGTCCATGGTGCTGATCTTATATTAGTCTGTACTGCTGTCCATGGTGCTGAACTTATACCAGTCAATTTCTCCTGCCTCCTGCTGCAGCGTCGCTTTGAACTGCTGTCCAAGGTGCTGATTCTATATTAATACTGATACAGAGGTTTATTAAACTCCAAACGGTGTAATATCATTTTGACTGCGAGACTTGACTCTGAGGGGAGGGGGGGATAGAAGGATCTGTTTCTGCCCTCATATATATACCCTGTGTCTACGCTACTTGATATATATATAACAGTTGGTGCCCATGGAACTCTACAGATTTGCAAGCCTCCATAATAATTAGTTTCATGTTAAGAACTATATGTGCCTTTTATTTTTATCCCTCAGGTCAATTTCATTATTTTATTTTTTTTTGTTACTTTTGATTGTAATTCATATTTTAAGGATTGCATTTTAGGGGGTACATAATTTTGCAGTTTTTAAGGGTATTGATTGTCTCTTGTTGGACTGATATTTGTTTAACGCAAATTTCTTCTAGCCATTGTTCCCAGTCATTTTGCAACCTTAAAGTCTTTTGTCCACCCTTTAGGTTAAATATTTCTAGTGTCATTTTAGTGTTTTTTCTATAAATATATACCCATAGGTCTGATATTTTATAATGGCGGCTAATAAAAAAAATACCCAAAAGTCTTTGGAAGCTCCCCTTAAAACTAGTGCGGTTAGAGCGAAGTCCTCCCAACGCTTTTCATTTTCAAACCCATCAGAAGATGCTGTCAATACTGTCAGTCCACTTAAGTCCAGATCACCTCATAGAAATCTGGAAGACAGACAGAGTTCTAAAATAAGCTCTCCCACCAAAGAATCTTCTAAAAGTCTATTATCTCCAAAACCACAGAGAATTCCTGATGCTAAACCTGCCCCTTCTACCGTAGTTAAAGAAAAAAAAGCGGAAGAGATGGATATTTCCATCTCATCAAAGAGAAGGGACCCAGGAGCCTGGAGCAACAAGTATTCTTCACTGGCTACGAGTTCGGAGGAGGAATCCTCGGACACGTCTCCTAATCCTAGTCCAGATAAGAGACGTGCTAAAAAGGACTTTTCCCCTTCGTCCCCAGACCCTACGCTTAGTGTCCCGGTCAAAATGCCCATTTCACAAGAGTTGGGAAATACCGACCTTGGTTCATATCTGGACAATCTTTTAAAGACAATTGACAGAAATATGAAACTGGGCTTCGAGAAACAGGTAGACACCATGAAATCTACTTTGGAAGCTTTTGGTCTTAAATTGGAGGAAAACACTAAAAGACTTGAAACGGTGGAGGGAAGGGTAGAGTCTGTCTCTTCTGATAATCTAGAAATTAAATCTGAGCTTAAAAGACTCAGATTAAAAGTTGCGGATTTGGAGGATAGGAGTAGGAGAAATAATTTGAAAATTAGAGGCATATCTGAGGATGTTTCTCCCTCAGATATCTCGGCTTTTCTCAAAGACTTATTTCACAAGACAATCCCATCCCTTTCTGAGCAGGATCTTATCATTGATAGGGCCCATCGCTTATTTCGTCCGACCTCCATTTCCTCGGATCTTCCTAGGGATGTAATAGCTAGGTTACATTTCTTCTCGACCAAAGAGAGAATCTTGAATTATATCAGGGAAAATAGGACTTTTCCAGAGCCTTTCTCGCACCTAAAAATCTTCTCCGATTTTTCCAAAGAAACTATGGATGCAAGAAGGTCATACAAATTGACCACAGATAGACTGAGGGATATGAATATCCCATATAGGTGGGGCTTTCCAGTAAAGTTGCTGATTTTCTTTAACCGGAAAACATTCACTCTTACAGATCCTGATGAAGGCCCTAAATTTCTTGATTTTATAAAAGACATTCCCTACAAAGTTACAAAGGCACCCCACCGCTGAAATGATAAACACTACTCCCTCGGGAGTCCTCTTTAAAAATAATCTCATTTTATCACCTCACCTAACATGCTATAATAAATTTATCATTCTTCTTTATATTTAGCCTTCATGGTTTGTCCACATTATTTTTCCCCCCAATCTGAGGGAGAACCTTTTCGGTGAAGGTTCCCTCAGGAGATTTTTTGATTCGTTTTTTTTTCTTTTTCTTTGAATATTTGGTTATTGTTATTACTATCTTTGAATTAATATTAGAGATATTGTATTCCAGCTTTGATTGTCGGTTGATTTTATTTTTTGGGAATTTGTTGGACCAACTGACCCCTCTCCTTTTGACTTACTTTAATTATTAATTTACCTATGCCTATCAAGATCATCACCTATAATGTAAGAGGCCTAAACAGTCCCAATAAGAGATTCTCCCTTTGGAAGGAATTGGGTCATCTTGGTGCTGATGTTGCGTGTCTTCAGGAGACAAGGTTTGCCGAGGGAAAACACCCTACCTTCACCGACAAACGCTACCCTCATATATTTGAATCCACTAGCGACCGGAAAAAAGCCGGTGTAGCTACAGTGATCAGAGATTCTGTCCCATTTGAGTTTTTAGATCAGCATAGAGATGTCAATGGAAGGTTCCATATATTGCTCTGTAAACTGAATAATCATGAGTGCACTGTTGTTAACCTATACGCCCCAAATAAAAAGCAAATACCCTTTTTGAATAAGGTTTTTAGAAAGGTTGAAGAGGTTAGGAGAGGCGAATTGATTTTTTTGGGAGACTTCAACATGGTCCCGGACGGGCATATGGACTCTTCCTCCCCCAGCCGTCATTTATACCCGACGCTAAATAATTGGCTTTATAAAAATGAACTATTTGATACATTTAGATGTCTGCAAACTACCTCCAAAGAATTCTCCCATTTCTCGGATGCGCACCAAACGGCCTCTAGAATTGACTTAATAATAACTGACGTTTTTTCTTTACCCAAATTCTCTAACGTATCTATAGGCCTTAGGTCTCTATCAGATCATGCCCCTACGTCATGTGAAATTCATATTGGTCCTCTTATTAAAAATGGATTTCTTTGGAAATGTAGATCTTCACTTATTCATAACCCCAAAAACAAAAAAATTATTGAAAAAGCTATTTCTGATTATTTTAGGGAGAACGATACCCCAGATTTATCTAATCCCTTCTCCAGCTGGTGCGCTCACAAGGCCGTCCTTCGTGGTGTACTAATGCAGATATCCTCATCTGAAAAAAAAGAAAAAAGATCAAAAATTAATTCTCTTCAAAAACTGATTAGGGAAAAAGAATTAGAGCAAATTAATCTTCCTTCCCCTTCCCCAATAATTCAAAAAGAACTCTCAAATTTAAGGGTAGAGCTAAAATCAGAAATTTCTTCCTCCTATGATGCAATTATTCGGAAATCAAAATTTAATTACTATGCGGCTCTAAATAAACCTACCCGCTTTATGGCCCGCCTAGTCAAATGTAAAAGAGCAATTAATAGAATAGATAAAATAAAAAACAATAGTGGAATAACGTTTTGCCACCCTAAAGATATAGTGAACCAGTTTGCAAATTTTTACAAAAAACTCTACAACATCAAAACTGATCCTCTAATTTCCCATCCTCACCCAGATGCAATCAACAAATTTTTATCCTCCATTAACCTACCGAAATTGAGCCCTCTGGATCACGAGTCATTGAATAAGCCTTTTTCTAACCTTGAAATTATTAACACAATAAAGCAACTTAAAGATTTCAAGGCTCCGGGTCCAGATGGGTTCATCAATGAGTATTATAAAACTTTTTGTGACCTACTTTCTTCCCCTCTCACGAAAATTTTCAATCATGCTTCCTCAATAAGCTCCTTCCCCTCAGAAATGCTGGAAGCCACCATTACCCTAATACCCAAGTCTAAGGATGAGAGAGATAATGTTAAAAATTATAGGCCCATTTCGCTAATTAACACTGATATTAAGATATATTCGAAAATTCTGGCCAATCGTTTATCGACTATTCTCCCATCTCTCATCAACGATGATCAGATTGGCTTCGTTGGTGGGAGGCAAGCAACTGATGGCTCTAGAAGACTTCTGAATATTATTAAGGTGATAAATACGGCGAAACTCCCAACTTCATTGCTTGCTTTAGACGCTGAAAAAGCTTTCGACAGGTTAAATTGGCTATACCTTAAACTCACCCTTATTAAATTCGGTTTTGATAACAAATTTCTCTCTTCAATTATGGCCCTCTATTCTAACCTCCAAGCAAAAATTTATGTTAACAATTATCTCTCAAATCCAATCCCTATCACAAATGGTACTAGACAGGGTTGCCCACTTTCCCCCCTTCTCTTTGTCCTGGCTATGGAGCCTTTGGCACAGAGGATTAGAGAAAACACTGACATTAGGGGGATTTCTACCCCATCTCGAGAATTTAAAATTGGCCTCTTTGCAGATGATGTTATGCTTTCCTTGCTGGACCCAGTAAATTCGGTTGCGGAAGTTTCGAAGGTTCTAGAACTATTCTCTCAGATTTCTTATTTTAAGATCAATAATGAGAAGTCTAAACTTTTAAACATTAATCTGGACCGTCAGACGAGAGAGGTTTTACACTCGAGATTTTCCTTCGGTTTGGCTAAACGCAATCTGACTTATTTGGGGATCAGTATTGGTAAAACTATTAACTCAACAATTTCTGACAACCTGGTTCTGATTGAGGATATCGTCCGTGGAGATTTGATGGAATTTTTGAAAAGAGATTTGTCATGGTGGGGTAGAGTCCTCTCTATTAAGATGTTTGTTCTACCCAAAATCTTGTATTTTTTCCGCAACTTACCTTTAACTATTTCTCACATCTTTATTCAAAAAATTCAAAATCAGATTAATTCCTATGTCTGGGATAATAAACGTGCGAGGATATCTGCAGATATATTGTACAAGAATAAGTGCAACGGAGGTCTGAGCCACCCTAATATTTCCGCTTACTATTTGGCAAACCTCATCAAACAGAGCAGTAATTGGTTTAATTCTGACAGTCCCCCAGCTTGGATGACTCTGGAGACCTTCTTAAATAATGGTTCTTCTCCCCGTGAATTGTTACTTAGGCATCTCTTTAAACAGTGCACTCATGATTCTTCCCATCCTATTTTCCAGGCGATTATTGACGCCTGGAAAAAAATCGCCAAAAGAAAGAAAAAGAGTCCCCTAAGAGATTCTGATAGGGATAAGTTTTCTTTTGTCAAAAATTTTCCAATTGGTTTTGTTGCTGATCTGTATAACTCTTCCATTCCAGATCAATGGGACAATAAAGGGTTAAGGAAAATTGGAGACTTCTATGAAGCTTCTGCCTTTATTCCTTTCCAAACTCTTAAAAAAAGATTCAACTTACCTTCCTCTGATTTCTTTTTATACTCTCATTTAAAGAGCATTATTCTGGAATTTATTTCTGGTAAACTTATTGTTTCTGAAACCTCGGTGAACCTGTTAAGCAACCCATCCCACAAAATTTTTTGGAGCCTGAGACACATATATAACAGTTTCAATAATGATCTTTCCTTCCAAAAACACCTCTACATGATACGCTGGGAAAAAGATCTAAAACTCAATTTCCAATCCGATCAATGGGAGAGTGCTGTTCTTTTTTCTCAGGCCTCTAATATATCTATGCCCTTACAAGAGGCTTACTTCAAAATTCTAACCAGATGGTATTACACTCCAATCAGACTTCACCATATAAAGCCCAGCAACTCTCCCCTTTGTTGGAGGGAGTGCGGCCTTAGGGGAGATCTTTTACATCTCTTTTGGAGCTGCCCTAAAATCCGGAATCTATGGGCTCAGATCTCTTCTTTGGTAGATGACCTTTTAGGCAGACCTGTAGTATTGACCCCTCAAATGGCTTTACTATCCTTAGATCTTGAACCATATAAGTCGTTTGAAAGATCTTTGGTGATTCACTTATTTTCAGTGTGTAAGAACGCATTGGCTTTTTATTGGAGAAAGTCACATGTCCCCACTTTGGAGGACTTAGTTGATAAGATGAATCTCCATAGAATATTTGAACTAAGATTTGCCCTTATCAACAATAATTTACTTAAATTTTCTAGGAAGTGGGATATTTGGCTCACTAAATTCCCTCAACCCTCTCATAACGCTGGAACATCTTAATGTGTGTCGTGTTTAGCTCATTAATATGTTTAATTTTTGCTAATGATAGTAATGTGTGTTTAAAGTGTTCAAATTTCTGTATTATCGTATATACTATTTGACGAACAAATTTCTCCCATCTTTCCTGATTATCCATTCCCGTTTGTTCCCTTTCCCTTTCCCTTCCCTCAGAATTTTTCCCTTATTATGAATATTCTTTTGTCACTACTTTTATGCTACGTGTGTTATTCCCCTGTTAAATTGTTTATTAAAAATAAAAAAATATGGTAAAACAAAGAGAGTGAGATGCCAGCTCCTTTCATTCAGTCAGTAGCTTCAAACATTTCTGGTATATGAAAAACATGTTTTTCAATGGCAAAAATCAATGAATATTGTAAATGCACAAACAGTAATATCTCCACATTGCACGGTGCAATTCTGAAATTTTTAGCTTTTTCCTGTTAATCCTAGCATGATAAAGAAGATTCAAAGAGAGTGAGATGCCAGCTCCTTTCATTCAGTCAGTAGCTTCAAACATTTCTGGTATATGAAAAACATGTTTTTCAATGGCAAAAATCAATGAATATTGTAAATGCACAAACAGTAATATCTCCACATTGCAAGGTGCAATTCTGAAATTCTTTGCTTTTTCCTGTTAATCCTAGCATGATAAAGAAGATTCAAAGAGAGTGAGATGCCAGCTCCTTTCATTCAGTCAGTAGCTTCAAACATTTCTGGTATATGAAAAACATGTTTTTCAATGGCAAAAATCAATGAATATTGTAAATGCACAAACAGTAATATCTCCACATTGCAAGGTGCAATTCTGAAATTTTTTGCTTTTTCCTGCTAATCCTAGCATGATAAAGAAGATTCAAAGAGAGTGAGATGCCAGCTCCTTTCATTCAGTCAGTAGCTTCAAACATTTCTGGTATATGAAAAACATGTTTTTCAATGGCAAAAATCAATGAATATTGTAAATGCACAAACAGTAATATCTCCACATTGCAAGGTGCAATTCTGAAATTTTTTGCTTTTTCCTGCTAATCCTAGCATGATAAAGAAGATTCAAAGAGAGTGAGATGCCAGCTCCTTTCATTCAGTCAGTAGCTTCAAACATTTCTGGTATATGAAAAACATGTTTTTCAATGGCAAAAATCAATGAATATTGTAAATGCACAAACAGTAATATCTCCACATTGCACGGTGCAATTCTGAAATTTTTAGCTTTTTCCTGTTAATCCTAGCATGATAAAGAAGATTCAAAGAGAGTGAGATGCCAGCTCCTTTCATTCAGTCAGTAGCTTCAAACATTTCTGGTATATGAAAAACATGTTTTTCAATGGCAAAAATCAATGAATATTGTAAATGCACAAACAGTAATATCTCCACATTGCAAGGTGCAATTCTGAAATTTTTTGCTTTTTCCTGTTAATCCTAGCATGATAAAGAAGATTCAAAGAGAGTGAGATGCCAGCTCCTTTCATTCAGTCAGTAGCTTCAAACATTTCTGGTATATGAAAAACATGTTTTTCAATGGCAAAAATCAATGAATATTGTAAATGCACAAACAGTAATATCTCCACATTGCAAGGTGCAATTCTGAAATTTTTTGCTTTTTCCTGCTAATCCTAGCATGATAAAGAAGATTCAAAGAGAGTGAGATGCCAGCTCCTTTCATTCAGTCAGTAGCTTCAAACATTTCTGGTATATGAAAAACATGTTTTTCAATGGCAAAAATCAATGAATATTGTAAATGCACAAACAGTAATATCTCCACATTGCACGGTGCAATTCTGAAATTTTTAGCTTTTTCCTGTTAATCCTAGCATGATAAAGAAGATTCAAAGAGAGTGAGATGCCAGCTCCTTTCATTCAGTCAGTAGCTTCAAACATTTCTGGTATATGAAAAACATGTTTTTCAATGGCAAAAATCAATGAATATTGTAAATGCACAAACAGTAATATCTCCACATTGCAAGGTGCAATTCTGAAATTTTTTGCTTTTTCCTGCTAATCCTAGCATGATAAAGAAGATTCAAAGAGAGTGAGATGCCAGCTCCTTTCATTCAGTCAGTAGCTTCAAACATTTCTGGTATATGAAAAACATGTTTTTCAATGGCAAAAATCAATGAATATTGTAAATGCACAAACAGTAATATCTCCACATTGCACGGTGCAATTCTGAAATTTTTAGCTTTTTCCTGTTAATCCTAGCATGATAAAGAAGATTCAAAGAGAGTGAGATGCCAGCTCCTTTCATTCAGTCAGTAGCTTCAAACATTTCTGGTATATGAAAAACATGTTTTTCAATGGCAAAAATCAATGAATATTGTAAATGCACAAACAGTAATATCTCCACATTGCAAGGTGCAATTCTGAAATTTTTTGCTTTTTCCTGTTAATCCTAGCATGATAAAGAAGATTCAAAGAGAGTGAGATGCCAGCTCCTTTCATTCAGTCAGTAGCTTCAAACATTTCTGGTATATGAAAAACATGTTTTTCAATGGCAAAAATCAATGAATATTGTAAATGCACAAACAGTAATATCTCCACATTGCACGGTGCAATTCTGAAATTTTTAGCTTTTTCCTGTTAATCCTAGCATGATAAAGAAGATTCAAAGAGAGTGAGATGCCAGCTCCTTTCATTCAGTCAGTAGCTTCAAACATTTCTGGTATATGAAAAACATGTTTTTCAATGGCAAAAATCAATGAATATTGTAAATGCACAAACAGTAATATCTCCACATTGCAAGGTGCAATTCTGAAATTTTTTGCTTTTTCCTGTTAATCCTAGCATGATAAAGAAGATTCAAAGAGAGTGAGATGCCAGCTCCTTTCATTCAGTCAGTAGCTTCAAACATTTCTGGTATATGAAAAACATGTTTTTCAATGGCAAAAATCAATGAATATTGTAAATGCACAAACAGTAATATCTCCACATTGCAAGGTGCAATTCTGAAATTTTTTGCTTTTTCCTGCTAATCCTAGCATGATAAAGAAGATTCAAAGAGAGTGAGATGCCAGCTCCTTTCATTCAGTCAGTAGCTTCAAACATTTCTGGTATATGAAAAACATGTTTTTCAATGGCAAAAATCAATGAATATTGTAAATGCACAAACTAATATCTCCACATTGCACGGTGCAATGCTGAAATTTTTAGCTTTTTCCTGTTAATCCTAGCATGATAAAGAAGATTCAAAGAGAGTGAGATGCCAGCTCCTTTCATTCAGTCGGTAGCTTCAAACATTTCTGGTATATGAAAAACATGTTTTTCAATGGCAAAAATCAATGAATATTGTAAATGCACAAACAGTAATATCTCCACATTGCAAGGTGCAATTCTGAAATTTTTTGCTTTTTCCTGTTAATCCTAGCATGATAAAGAAGATTCAAAGAGAGTGAGATGCCAGCTCCTTTCATTCAGTCAGTAGCTTCAAACATTTCTGGTATATGAAAAACATGTTTTTCAATGGCAAAAATCAATGAATATTGTAAATGCACAAACAGTAATATCTCCACATTGCAAGGTGCAATTCTGAAATTTTTTGCTTTTTCCTGCTAATCCTAGCATGATAAAGAAGATTCAAAGAGAGTGAGATGCCAGCTCCTTTCATTCAGTCAGTAGCTTCAAACATTTCTGGTATATGAAAAACATGTTTTTCAATGGCAAAAATCAATGAATATTGTAAATGCACAAACAGTAATATCTCCACATTGCACGGTGCAATTCTGAAATTTTTAGCTTTTTCCTGTTAATCCTAGCATGATAAAGAAGATTCAAAGAGAGTGAGATGCCAGCTCCTTTCATTCAGTCAGTAGCTTCAAACATTTCTGGTATATGAAAAACATGTTTTTCAATGGCAAAAATCAATGAATATTGTAAATGCACAAACAGTAATATCTCCACATTGCAAGGTGCAATTCTGAAATTTTTTGCTTTTTCCTGCTAATCCTAGCATGATAAAGAAGATTCAAAGAGAGTGAGATGCCAGCTCCTTTCATTCAGTCAGTAGCTTCAAACATTTCTGGTATATGAAAAACATGTTTTTCAATGGCAAAAATCAATGAATATTGTAAATGCACAAACAGTAATATCTCCACATTGCACGGTGCAATTCTGAAATTTTTAGCTTTTTCCTGTTAATCCTAGCATGATAAAGAAGATTCAAAGAGGTTGAGATGCCAGCTCCTTTCATTCAGTCAGTAGCTTCAAACATTTCTGGTATATGAAAAACATGTTTTTCAATGGCAAAAATCAATGAATATTGTAAATGCACAAACAGTAATATCTCCACATTGCAAGGTGCAATTCTGAAATTTTTTGCTTTTTCCTGTTAATCCTAGCATGATAAAGAAGATTCAAAGAGAGTGAGATGCCAGCTCCTTTCATTCAGTCAGTAGCTTCAAACATTTCTGGTATATGAAAAACATGTTTTTCAATGGCAAAAATCAATGAATATTGTAAATGCACAAACAGTAATATCTCCACATTGCACGGTGCAATTCTGAAATTTTTAGCTTTTTCCTGTTAATCCTAGCATGATAAAGAAGATTCAAAGAGAGTGAGATGCCAGCTCCTTTCATTCAGTCAGTAGCTTCAAACATTTCTGGTATATGAAAAACATGTTTTTCAATGGCAAAAATCAATGAATATTGTAAATGCACAAACAGTAATATCTCCACATTGCAAGGTGCAATTCTGAAATTTTTTGCTTTTTCCTGTTAATCCTAGCATGATAAAGAAGATTCAAAGAGAGTGAGATGCCAGCTCCTTTCATTCAGTCAGTAGCTTCAAACATTTCTGGTATATGAAAAACATGTTTTTCAATGGCAAAAATCAATGAATATTGTAAATGCACAAACAGTAATATCTCCACATTGCAAGGTGCAATTCTGAAATTTTTTGCTTTTTCCTGCTAATCCTAGCATGATAAAGAAGATTCAAAGAGAGTGAGATGCCAGCTCCTTTCATTCAGTCAGTAGCTTCAAACATTTCTGGTATATGAAAAACATGTTTTTCAATGGCAAAAATCAATGAATATTGTAAATGCACAAACAGTAATATCTCCACATTGCACGGTGCAATTCTGAAATTTTTAGCTTTTTCCTGTTAATCCTAGCATGATAAAGAAGATTCAAAGAGAGTGAGATGCCAGCTCCTTTCATTCAGTCAGTAGCTTCAAACATTTCTGGTATATGAAAAACATGTTTTTCAATGGCAAAAATCAATGAATATTGTAAATGCACAAACAGTAATATCTCCACATTGCAAGGTGCAATTCTGAAATTTTTTGCTTTTTCCTGCTAATCCTAGCATGATAAAGAAGATTCAAAGAGAGTGAGATGCCAGCTCCTTTCATTCAGTCAGTAGCTTCAAACATTTCTGGTATATGAAAAACATGTTTTTCAATGGCAAAAATCAATGAATATTGTAAATGCACAAACAGTAATATCTCCACATTGCACGGTGCAATTCTGAAATTTTTAGCTTTTTCCTGTTAATCCTAGCATGATAAAGAAGATTCAAAGAGAGTGAGATGCCAGCTCCTTTCATTCAGTCAGTAGCTTCAAACATTTCTGGTATATGAAAAACATGTTTTTCAATGGCAAAAATCAATGAATATTGTAAATGCACAAACAGTAATATCTCCACATTGCAAGGTGCAATTCTGAAATTTTTTGCTTTTTCCTGCTAATCCTAGCATGATAAAGAAGATTCAAAGAGAGTGAGATGCCAGCTCCTTTCATTCAGTCAGTAGCTTCAAACATTTCTGGTATATGAAAAACATGTTTTTCAATGGCAAAAATCAATGAATATTGTAAATGCACAAACAGTAATATCTCCACATTGCACGGTGCAATTCTGAAATTTTTAGCTTTTTCATGTTAATCCTAGCATGATAAAGATTCAAAGAGAGTGAGATGCCAGCTCCTTTCATTCAGTCAGTAGCTTCAAACATTTCTGGTATATGAAAAACATGTTTTTCAATGGCAAAAATCAATGAATATTGTAAATGCACAAACAGTAATATCTCCACATTGCACGGTGCAATTCTGAAATTTTTAGCTTTTTCCTGTTAATCCTAGCATGATAAAGAAGATTCAAAGAGAGTGAGATGCCAGCTCCTTTCATTCAGTCAGTAGCTTCAAACATTTCTGGTATATGAAAAACATGTTTTTCAATGGCAAAAATCAATGAATATTGTAAATGCACAAACAGTAATATCTCCACATTGCAAGGTGCAATTCTGAAATTTTTTGCTTTTTCCTGCTAATCCTAGCATGATAAAGAAGATTCAAAGAGAGTGAGATGCCAGCTCCTTTCATTCAGTCAGTAGCTTCAAACATTTCTGGTATATGAAAAACATGTTTTTCAATGGCAAAAATCAATGAATATTGTAAATGCACAAACAGTAATATCTCCACATTGCACGGTGCAATTCTGAAATTTTTAGCTTTTTCCTGTTAATCCTAGCATGATAAAGAAGATTCAAAGAGAGTGAGATGCCAGCTCCTTTCATTCAGTCAGTAGCTTCAAACATTTCTGGTATATGAAAAACATGTTTTTCAATGGCAAAAATCAATGAATATTGTAAATGCACAAACAGTAATATCTCCACATTGCAAGGTGCAATTCTGAAATTTTTTGCTTTTTCCTGCTAATCCTAGCATGATAAAGAAGATTCAAAGAGAGTGAGATGCCAGCTCCTTTCATTCAGTCAGTAGCTTCAAACATTTCTGGTATATGAAAAACATGTTTTTCAATGGCAAAAATCAATGAATATTGTAAATGCACAAACAGTAATATCTCCACATTGCACGGTGCAATTCTGAAATTTTTAGCTTTTTCATGTTAATCCTAGCATGATAAAGATTCAAAGAGAGTGAGATGCCAGCTCCTTTCATTCAGTCAGTAGCTTCAAACATTTCTGGTATATGAAAAACATGTTTTTCAATGGCAAAAATCAATGAATATTGTAAATGCACAAACAGTAATATCTCCACATTGCAAGGTGCAATTCTGAAATTTTTTGCTTTTTCCTGTTAATCCTAGCATGATAAAGAAGATTCAAAGAGAGTGAGATGCCAGCTCCTTTCATTCAGTCAGTAGCTTCAAACATTTCTGGTATATGAAAAACATGTTTTTCAATGGCAAAAATCAATGAATATTGTAAATGCACAAACAGTAATATCTCCACATTGCAAGGTGCAATTCTGAAATTTTTTGCTTTTTCCTGCTAATCCTAGCATGATAAAGAAGATTCAAAGAGAGTGAGATGCCAGCTCCTTTCATTCAGTCAGTAGCTTCAAACATTTCTGGTATATGAAAAACATGTTTTTCAATGGCAAAAATCAATGAATATTGTAAATGCACAAACAGTAATATCTCCACATTGCACGGTGCAATTCTGAAATTTTTAGCTTTTTCCTGTTAATCCTAGCATGATAAAGAAGATTCAAAGAGAGTGAGATGCCAGCTCCTTTCATTCAGTCAGTAGCTTCAAACATTTCTGGTATATGAAAAACATGTTTTTCAATGGCAAAAATCAATGAATATTGTAAATGCACAAACAGTAATATCTCCACATTGCAAGGTGCAATTCTGAAATTTTTTGCTTTTTCCTGCTAATCCTAGCATGATAAAGAAGATTCAAAGAGAGTGAGATGCCAGCTCCTTTCATTCAGTCAGTAGCTTCAAACATTTCTGGTATATGAAAAACATGTTTTTCAATGGCAAAAATCAATGAATATTGTAAATGCACAAACAGTAATATCTCCACATTGCACGGTGCAATTCTGAAATTTTTAGCTTTTTCCTGTTAATCCTAGCATGATAAAGAAGATTCAAAGAGGTTGAGATGCCAGCTCCTTTCATTCAGTCAGTAGCTTCAAACATTTCTGGTATATGAAAAACATGTTTTTCAATGGCAAAAATCAATGAATATTGTAAATGCACAAACAGTAATATCTCCACATTGCAAGGTGCAATTCTGAAATTTTTTGCTTTTTCCTGTTAATCCTAGCATGATAAAGAAGATTCAAAGAGAGTGAGATGCCAGCTCCTTTCATTCAGTCAGTAGCTTCAAACATTTCTGGTATATGAAAAACATGTTTTTCAATGGCAAAAATCAATGAATATTGTAAATGCACAAACAGTAATATCTCCACATTGCAAGGTGCAATTCTGAAATTTTTTGCTTTTTCCTGTTAATCCTAGCATGATAAAGAAGATTCAAAGAGAGTGAGATGCCAGCTCCTTTCATTCAGTCAGTAGCTTCAAACATTTCTGGTATATGAAAAACATGTTTTTCAATGGCAAAAATCAATGAATATTGTAAATGCACAAACAGTAATATCTCCACATTGCAAGGAGCAATTCTGAAATTTTTTGCTTTTTCCTGCTAATCCTAGCATGATAAAGAAGATTCAAAGAGAGTGAGATGCCAGCTCCTTTCATTCAGTCCGTAGCTTCAAACATTTCTGGTATATGAAAAACATGTTTTTCAATGGCAAAAATCAATGAATATTGTAAATGCACAAACAGTAATATCTCCACATTGCACGGTGCAATTCTGAAATTTTTAGCTTTTTCCTGTTAATCCTAGCATGATAAAGAAGATTCAAAGAGAGTGAGATGCCAGCTCCTTTCATTCAGTCAGTGGCTTCAAACATTTCTGGTATATGAATAACATGATGTTTTTCAATGGCGGCAAAAATCAATGAATATTGTAAATGCACAAACAGTAATTTCTCCGCATTGCAAGGTGCAATTCTGAAATTTTTTGCTTTTTCCTGCTCCTCTTAGCATGATAAAGAAGATTCAAAGAGAGTGAGATGCCAGCTCCTTTCATTCAGTCAGTAGCTTCAATCATTTCTGGACGTTTTTCAATGGCAAAAATCAATGAATATTGTAAATGCACAAACAGTAATTTCTCCGCATTGCAAGGTGCAATTCTGAAATTTTTTGCTTTTTCCTGCTCCTCTTAGCATGATAAAGAAGATTCAAAGAGAGTGAGATGCCAGCTCCTTTCATTCAGTCAGTAGCTTCAATCATTTCTGGACGTTTTTCAATGGCAAAAATAAATGAATATTGTAAATGCACAAACAGTAATTTCTCCGCATTGCAAGGTGCAATTCTGAAATTTTTTGCTTTTTCCTGCTCCTCTTAGTATGATAAAGAAGATTCAAAGAGAGTGAGATGCCAGCTCCTTTCATTCAGTCAGTAGCTTCAAACATTTCTGGTATATGAATAACATGATGTTTTTCAATGGCAAAAATCAATGAATATTGTAAATGCACAAACAGTAATTTCTCCGCATTGCAAGGTGCAATTCTGAAATTTTTTGCTTTTTCCTGCTCCTCTTAGCATGATAAAGAAGATTCAAAGAGAGTGAGATGCCAGCTCCTTTCATTCAGTCAGTAGCTTCAATCATTTCTGGTATATGAATAACATGATGTTTTTCAATGGCAAAAATTAATGAATATTGTAAATGCACAAACAGTAATTTCTCCGCATTGCAAGGTGCAATTCTGAAATTTTTTTGCTTTTTCCTGCTCCTCTTAGCATGATAAAGAAGATTCAAAGAGAGTGAGATGCCAGCTCCTTTCATTCAGTCAGTAGCTTCAATCATTTCTGGACGTTTTTCAATGGCAAAAATCAATGAATATTGTAAATGCACAAAGAGTAATTTCTCCGCATTGAAGGTGCAATTCTGAAATTTTTTGCTTTTTCCTGCTCCTCTTAGCATGATAAAGAAGATTCAAAGAGAGTGAGATGCCAGCTCCTTTCATTCAGTCAGTAGCTTCAAACATTTCTGGTATATGAAAAACATGTTTTTCAATGGCAAAAATCAATGAGTATTGTAAATGCACAAACAGTAATATCTCCACATTGCACGGTGCAATTCTGAAATTTTTAGCTTTTTCCTGTTAATCCTAGCATGATAAAGAAGATTCAAAGAGAGTGAGATGCCAGCTCCTTTCAGTCAGTAGCTTCAAACATTTCTGGTATATGAAAAACATGTTTTTCAATGGCAAAAATCAATGAATATTGTAAATGCACAAACAGTAATATCTCCACATTGCAAGGTGCAATTCTGAAATTTTTTGCTTTTTCCTGCTAATCCTAGCATGATAAAGAAGATTCAGAGTGAGATGCCAGCTCCTTTCATTCAGTCAGTAGCTTCAAACATTTCTGGTATATGAAAAACATGTTTTTCAATGGCAAAAATCAATGAATATTGTAAATGCACAAACAGTAATATCTCCACATTGCAAGGTGCAATTCTGAAATTTTTTGCTTTTTCCTGTTAATCCTAGCATGATAAAGAAGATTCAAAGAGAGTGAGATGCCAGCTCCTTTCATTCAGTCAGTAGCTTCAAACATTTCTGGTATATGAAAAACATGTTTTTCAATGGCAAAAATCAATGAATATTGTAAATGCACAAACAGTAATATCTCCACATTGCACGGTGCAATTCTGAAATTTTTAGCTTTTTCCTGTTAATCCTAGCATGATAAAGAAGATTCAAAGAGAGTGAGATGCCAGCTCCTTTCATTCAGTCAGTAGCTTCAAACATTTCTGGTATATGAAAAACATGTTTTTCAATGGCAAAAATCAATGAATATTGTAAATGCACAAACAGTAATATCTCCACATTGCAAGGTGCAATTCTGAAATTTTTTGCTTTTTCCTGTTAATCCTAGCATGATAAAGAAGATTCAAAGAGAGAGATGCCAGCTCCTTTCATTCAGTCAGTAGCTTCAAACATTTCTGGTATATGAAAAACATGTTTTTCAATGGCAAAAATCAATGAATATTGTAAATGCACAAACAGTAATATCTCCACATTGCAAGGTGCAATTCTGAAATTTTTTGCTTTTTCCTGCTAATCCTAGCATGATAAAGATTCAAAGAGAGTGAGATGCCAGCTCCTTTCATTCAGTCAGTAGCTTCAAACATTTCTGGTATATGAAAAACATGTTTTTCAATGGCAAAAATCAATGAATATTGTAAATGCACAAACAGTAATATCTCCACATTGCACGGTGCAATTCTGAAATTTTTAGCTTTTTCCTGTTAATCCTAGCATGATAAAGAAGATTCAAAGAGAGTGAGATGCCAGCTCCTTTCATTCAGTCAGTAGCTTCAAACATTTCTGGTATATGAAAAACATGTTTTTCAATGGCAAAAATCAATGAATATTGTAAATGCACAAACAGTAATATCTCCACATTGCAAGGTGCAATTCTGAAATTTTTTGCTTTTTCCTGCTAATCCTAGCATGATAAAGAAGATTCAAAGAGAGTGAGATGCCAGCTCCTTTCATTCAGTCAGTAGCTTCAAACATTTCTGGTATATGAAAAACATGTTTTTCAATGGCAAAAATCAATGAATATTGTAAATGCACAAACAGTAATATCTCCACATTGCACGGTGCAATTCTGAAATTTTTAGCTTTTTCCTGTTAATCCTAGCATGATAAAGAAGATTCAAAGAGAGTGAGATGCCAGCTCCTTTCATTCAGACAGTAGCTTCAAACATTTCTGGTATATGAAAAACATGTTTTTCAATGGCAAAAATCAATGAATATTGTAAATGCACAAACAGTAATATCTCCACATTGCAAGGTGCAATTCTGAAATTTTTTGCTTTTTCCTGTTAATCCTAGCATGATAAAGAAGATTCAAAGAGAGTGAGATGCCAGCTCCTTTCATTCAGTCAGTAGCTTCAAACATTTCTGGTATATGAAAAACATGTTTTTCAATGGCAAAAATCAATGAATATTGTAAATGCACAAACAGTAATATCTCCACATTGCAAGGTGCAATTCTGAAATTTTTTGCTTTTTCCTGCTAATCCTAGCATGATAAAGAAGATTCAAAGAGAGTGAGATGCCAGCTCCTTTCATTCAGTCAGTAGCTTCAAACATTTCTGGTATATGAAAAACATGTTTTTCAATGGCAAAAATCAATGAATATTGTAAATGCACAAACAGTAATATCTCCACATTGCAAGGTGCAATTCTGAAATTTTTTGCTTTTTCCTGCTAATCCTAGCATGATAAAGAAGATTCAAAGAGAGTGAGATGCCAGCTCCTTTCATTCAGTCAGTAGCTTCAAACATTTCTGGTATATGAAAAACATGTTTTTCAATGGCAAAAATCAATGAATATTGTAAATGCACAAACAGTAATATCTCCACATTGCACGGTGCAATTCTGAAATTTTTAGCTTTTTCCTGTTAATCCTAGCATGATAAAGAAGATTCAAAGAGAGTGAGATGCCAGCTCCTTTCATTCAGTCAGTAGCTTCAAACATTTCTGGTATATGAAAAACATGTTTTTCAATGGCAAAAATCAATGAATATTGTAAATGCACAAACAGTAATATCTCCACATTGCAAGGTGCAATTCTGAAATTTTTTGCTTTTTCCTGCTAATCCTAGCATGATAAAGAAGATTCAAAGAGAGTGAGATGCCAGCTCCTTTCATTCAGTCAGTAGCTTCAAACATTTCTGGTATATGAAAAACATGTTTTTCAATGGCAAAAATCAATGAATATTGTAAATGCACAAACAGTAATATCTCAACATTGCACGGTGCAATTCTGAAATTTTTAGCTTTTTCCTGTTAATCCTAGCATGATAAAGAAGATTCAAAGAGAGTGAGATGCCAGCTCCTTTCATTCAGTCAGTAGCTTCAAACATTTCTGGTATATGAAAAACATGTTTTTCAATGGCAAAAATCAATGAATATTGTAAATGCACAAACAGTAATATCTCCACATTGCAAGGTGCAATTCTGAAATTTTTTGCTTTTTCCTGTTAATCCTAGCATGATAAAGAAGATTCAAAGAGAGTGAGATGCCAGCTCCTTTCATTCAGTCAGTAGCTTCAAACATTTCTGGTATATGAAAAACATGTTTTTCAATGGCAAAAATCAATGAATATTGTAAATGCACAAACAGTAATATCTCCACATTGCAAGGTGCAATTCTGAAATTTTTTGCTTTTTCCTGCTAATCCTAGCATGATAAAGAAGATTCAAAGAGAGTGAGATGCCAGCTCCTTTCATTCAGTCAGTAGCTTCAAACATTTCTGGTATATGAAAAACATGTTTTTCAATGGCAAAAATCAATGAATATTGTAAATGCACAAACAGTAATATCTCCACATTGCACGGTGCAATTCTGAAATTTTTAGCTTTTTCCTGTTAATCCTAGCATGATAAAGAAGATTCAAAGAGAGTGAGATGCCAGCTCCTTTCATTCAGTCAGTAGCTTCAAACATTTCTGGTATATGAAAAACATGTTTTTCAATGGCAAAAATCAATGAATATTGTAAATGCACAAACAGTAATATCTCCACATTGCAAGGTGCAATTCTGAAATTTTTTGCTTTTTCCTGCTAATCCTAGCATGATAAAGAAGATTCAAAGAGAGTGAGATGCCAGCTCCTTTCATTCAGTCAGTAGCTTCAAACATTTCTGGTATATGAAAAACATGTTTTTCAATGGCAAAAATCAATGAATATTGTAAATGCACAAACAGTAATATCTCCACATTGCACGGTGCAATTCTGAAATTTTTAGCTTTTTCCTGTTAATCCTAGCATGATAAAGAAGATTCAAAGAGAGTGGAGATGCCAGCTCCTTTCATTCAGTCAGTAGCTTCAAACATTTCTGGTATATGAAAAACATGTTTTTCAATGGCAAAAATCAATGAATATTGTAAATGCACAAACAGTAATATCTCCACATTGCAAGGTGCAATTCTGAAATTTTTGCTTTTTCCTGCTAATCCTAGCATGATAAAGAGATTCAAAGAGAGTGAGATGCCAGCTCCTTTCATTCAGTCAGTAGCTTCAAACATTTCTGGTATATGAAAAACATGTTTTTCAATGGCAAAAATCAATGAATATTGTAAATGCACAAACAGTAATATCTCCACATTGCACGGTGCAATTCTGAAATTTTTAGCTTTTTCCTGTTAATCCTAGCATGATTAAAGAAGATTCAAAGAGAGTGAGATGCCAGCTCCTTTCATTCAGTCAGTAGCTTCAAACATTTCTGGTATATGAAAAACATGTTTTTCAATGGCAAAAATCAATGAATATTGTAAATGCACAAACAGTAATATCTCCACATTGCAAGGTGCAATTCTGAAATTTTTTGCTTTTTCCTGCTAATCCTAGCATGATAAAGAAGATTCAAAGAGAGTGAGATGCCAGCTCCTTTCATTCAGTCAGTAGCTTCAAACATTTCTGGTATATGAAAAACATGTTTTTCAATGGCAAAAATCAATGAATATTGTAAATGCACAAACAGTAATATCTCAACATTGCACGGTGCAATTCTGAAATTTTTAGCTTTTTCCTGTTAATCCTAGCATGATAAAGAAGATTCAAAGAGAGTGAGATGCCAGCTCCTTTCATTCAGTCAGTAGCTTCAAACATTTCTGGTATATGAAAAACATGTTTTTCAATGGCAAAAATCAATGAATTATTGTAAATGCACAAACAGTAATATCTCCACATTGCAAGGTGCAATTCTGAAATTTTTTGCTTTTTCCTGCTAATCCTAGCATGATAAAGAAGATTCAAAGAGAGTGAGATGCCAGCTCCTTTCATTCAGTCAGTAGCTTCAAACATTTCTGGTATATGAAAAACATGTTTTTCAATGGCAAAAATCAATGAATATTGTAAATGCACAAACAGTAATATCTCCACATTGCACGGTGCAATTCTGAAATTTTTAGCTTTTTCCTGTTAATCCTAGCATGATAAAGAAGATTCAAAGAGAGTGAGATGCCAGCTCCTTTCATTCAGTCAGTAGCTTCAAACATTTCTGGTATATGAAAAACATGTTTTCAATGGCAAAAATCAATGAATATTGTAAATGCACAAACAGTAATATCTCCACATTGCACGGTGCAATTCTGAAATTTTTGCTTTTCCTGTTAATCCTAGCATGATAAAGAAGATTCAAAGAGAATGAGATGCCAGCTCCTTTCATTCAGTCAGTAGCTTCAAACATTTCTGGTATATGAAAAACAGGTTTTTCAATGGCAAAAATCAATGAATATTGTAAATGCACAAACAGTAATATCTCCACATTGCAAGGTGCAATTCTGAAATTTTTTGCTTTTTCCTGCTAATCCTAGCATGATAAAGAAGATTCAAAGAGAGTGAGATGCCAGCTCCTTTCATTCAGTCAGTAGCTTCAAACATTTCTGGTATATGAAAAACATGTTTTTCAATGGCAAAAATCAATGAATATTGTAAATGCACAAACAGTAATATCTCCACATTGCACGGTGCAATTCTGAAATTTTTAGCTTTTTCCTGTTAATCCTAGCATGATAAAGAAGATTCAAAGAGAGTGAGATGCCAGCTCCTTTCATTCAGTCAGTAGCTTCAAACATTTCTGGTATATGAAAAACATGTTTTTCAATGGCAAAAATCAATGAATATTGTAAATGCACAAACAGTAATATCTCCACATTGCAAGGTGCAATTCTGAAATTTTTTGCTTTTTCCTGCTAATCCTAGCATGATAAAGAAGATTCAAAGAGAGTGAGATGCCAGCTCCTTTCATTCAGTCAGTAGCTTCAAACATTTCTGGTATATGAAAAACATGTTTTTCAATGGCAAAAATCAATGAATATTGTAAATGCACAAACAGTAATATCTCCACATTGCACGGTGCAATTCTGAAATTTTTAGCTTTTCCTGTTAATCCTAGCATGATAAAGAAGATTCAAAGAGAGTGAGATGCCAGCTCCTTTCATTCAGTCAGTAGCTTCAAACATTTCTGGTATATGAAAAACATGTTTTTCAATGCAAAAATCAATGAATATTGTAAATGCACAAACAGTAATATCTCCACATTGCAAGGTGCAATTCTGAAATTTTTTGCTTTTTCCTGTTAATCCTAGCATGATAAAGAAGATTCAAAGAGAGTGAGATGCCAGCTCCTTTCATTCAGTCAGTAGCTTCAAACATTTCTGGTATATGAAAAACATGTTTTTCAATGGCAAAAATCAATGAATATTGTAAATGCACAAACAGTAATATCTCCACATTGCACGGTGCAATTCTGAAATTTTTAGCTTTTTCCTGTTAATCCTAGCATGATAAAGAAGATTCAAAGAGAGTGAGATGCCAGCTCCTTTCATTCAGTCAGTAGCTTCAACATTCTGGTATATGAAAAACATGTTTTTCAATGGCAAAAATCAATGAATATTGTAAATGCACAAACAGTAATATCTCCACATTGCAAGGTGCAATTCTGAAATTTTTTGCTTTTTCCTGTTAATCCTAGCATGATAAAGAAGATTCAAAGAGAGTGAGAAGCCAGCTCCTTTCATTCGTCAGTAGCTTCAAACATTTCTGGTATATGAAAAACATGTTTTTCAATGGCAAAAATCAATGAATATTGTAATGCACAAACAGTAATATCTCCACATTGCAAGTGCAATTCTGAAATTTTTTGCTTTTTCTGTTAATCCTAGCATGATAAAGAAGATTCAAAGAGAGTGAGAAGCCAGCTCCTTTCATTCAGTCAGTAGCTTCAAACATTTCTGGTATATGAAAAACATGTTTTTCAATGGCAAAAATCATGAATATTGTAAATGCACAAACAGTAATATCTCCACATTGCAAGGTGCAATTCTGAAATTTTAGCTTTTTCCTGCTAATCCTAGCATGATAAAGAAGATTCAAAGAGAGTGAGATGCCAGCTCCTTCATTCAGTCAGTAGCTTCAAACATTTCTGGTATATGAAAAACATGTTTTTCAATGGCAAAATTCAATGAATATTGTAAATGCACAAACAGTAATATCTCCACATTGCAAGGTGCAATTCTGAATTTTTTTGCTTTTTCCTGCTAATCCTAGCATGATAAAGAAGATTCAAAGAGAGTGAGATGCCAGCTCCTTTCATTCAGTCAGTAGCTTCAAACATTTCTGGTATATGAAAAACATGTTTTTCAATGGCAAAAATCAATGAATATTGTAAATGCACAAACAGTAATATCTCCACATTGCAAGGTGCAATTCTGAAATTTTTTTGCTTTTTCCTGTTAATCCTAGCATGATAAAGAAGATTCAAAGAGAGTGAGATGCCAGCTCCTTTCATTCAGTCAGTAGCTTCAAACATTTCTGGTATATAAAAACATGTTTTTCAATGGCAAAAATCAATGAATATTGTAAATGCACAAACAGTAATATCTCCACATTGCAAGGTGCAATTCTGAAATTTTTTTGCTTTTTCCTGCTAACCTAGCATGATAAAGAAGATTCAAAGAGAGTGAGATGCCAGCTCCTTTCATTCAGTCAGTAGCTTCAACATTTCTGGTATATGAAAAACATGTTTTTCAATGGCAAAAATCAATGAATATTGTAAATGCACAAACAGTAATATCTCAACATTGCACGGTGCAATTCTGAAATTTTTAGCTTTTTCCTGTTAATCCTAGCATGATAAAGAAGATTCAAAGAGAGTGAGATGCCAGCTCCTTCATTCAGTCAGTAGCTTCAACTTTCTGGTATATGAAAAACATGTTTTCAATGGCAAAAATCATGAATATTGTAAATGCACAAACAGTAATATCTCCACATTGCAAGGTGCAATTCTGAAATTTTTGCTTTTTCCTGTTAATCCTAGCATGATAA
>NW_027366239.1:0-77454 GCF_046119375.1 Phyllobates terribilis
TGGCAAAAATTAATGAATATTGTAAATGCACAAACAGTAATTTCTCCGCATTGCAAGGTGCAATTCTGAAATTTTTTGCTTTTTCCTGCTCCTCTTAGCATGATAAAGAAGATTCAAAGAGAGTGAGATGCCAGCTCCTTTCATTCAGTCAGTAGCTTCAATCATTTCTGGACGTTTTTCAATGGCAAAAATCAATGAATATTGTAAATGCACAAACAGTAATTTCTCCGCATTGAAGGTGCAATTCTGAAATTTTTTGCTTTTTCCTGCTCCTCTTAGCATGATAAAGAAGATTCAAAGAGAGTGAGATGCCAGCTCCTTTCATTCAGTCAGTAGCTTCAAACATTTCTGGTATATGAATAACATGATGTTTTTCAATGGCAAAAATCAATGAATATTGTAAATGCACAAACAGTAATTTCTCCGCATTGCAAGGTGCAATTCTGAAATTTTTTGCTTTTTCCTGCTCCTCTTAGCATGATAAAGAAGATTCAAAGAGAGTGAGATGCCAGCTCCTTTCATTCAGTCAGTAGCTTCAATCATTTCTGGACGTTTTTCAATGGCAAAAATCAATGAATATTGTAAATGCACAAACAGTAATTTCTCCGCATTGCAAGGTGCAATTCTGAAATTTTTTGCTTTTTCCTGCTCCTCTTAGCATGATAAAGAAGATTCAAAGAGAGTGAGATGCCAGCTCCTTTCATTCAGTCAGTAGCTTCAATCATTTCTGGACGTTTTTCAATGGCAAAAATCAATGAATATTGTAAATGCACAAACAGTAATTTCTCCGCATTGCAAGGTGCAATTCTGAAATTTTTTGCTTTTTCCTGCTCCTCTTAGCATGATAAAGAAGATTCAAAGAGAGTGAGATGCCAGCTCCTTTCATTCAGTCAGTAGCTTCAATCATTTCTGGTATATGAATAACATGATGTTTTTCAATGGCAAAAATCAATGAATATTGTAAATGCACAAACAGTAATTTCTCCGCATTGCAAGGTGCAATTCTGAAATTTTTTGCTTTTTCCTGCTCCTCTTAGCATGATAAAGAAGATTCAAAGAGAGTGAGATGCCAGCTCCTATCATTCAGTCAGTAGCTTCAATCATTTCTGGTATATGAATAACATGATGTTTTTCAATGGCAAAAATTAATGAATATTGTAAATGCACAAACAGTAATTTCTCCGCATTGCAAGGTGCAATTCTGAAATTTTTTGCTTTTTCCTGCTCCTCTTAGCATGATAAAGAAGATTCAAAGAGAGTGAGATGCCAGCTCCTTTCATTCAGTCAGTAGCTTCAATCATTTCTGGACGTTTTTCAATGGCAAAAATCAATGAATATTGTAAATGCACAAACAGTAATTTCTCCGCATTGAAGGTGCAATTCTGAAATTTTTTGCTTTTTCCTGCTCCTCTTAGTATGATAAAGAAGATTCAAAGAGAGTGAGATGCCAGCTCCTTTCATTCAGTCAGTAGCTTCAAACATTTCTGGTATATGAATAACATGATGTTTTTCAATGGCAAAAATCAATGAATATTGTAAATGCACAAACAGTAATTTCTCCGCATTGCAAGGTGCAATTCTGAAATTTTTTGCTTTTTCCTGCTCCTCTTAGCATGATAAAGAAGATTCAAAGAGAGTGAGATGCCAGCTCCTTTCATTCAGTCAGTAGCTTCAATCATTTCTGGACGTTTTTCAATGGCAAAAATCAATGAATATTGTAAATGCACAAACAGTAATTTCTCCGCATTGCAAGGTGCAATTCTGAAATTTTTTGCTTTTTCCTGCTCCTCTTAGTATGATAAAGAAGATTCAAAGAGAGTGAGATGCCAGCTCCTTTCATTCAGTCAGTAGCTTCAAACATTTCTGGTATATGAATAACATGATGTTTTTCAATGGCAAAAATCAATGAATATTGTAAATGCACAAACAGTAATTTCTCCGCATTGCAAGGTGCAATTCTGAAATTTTTTGCTTTTTCCTGCTCCTCTTAGCATGATAAAGAAGATTCAAAGAGAGTGAGATGCCAGCTCCTTTCATTCAGTCAGTAGCTTCAATCATTTCTGGTATATGAATAACATGATGTTTTTCAATGGCAAAAATTAATGAATATTGTAAATGCACAAACAGTAATTTCTCCGCATTGCAAGGTGCAATTCTGAAATTTTTTGCTTTTTCCTGCTCCTCTTAGCATGATAAAGAAGATTCAAAGAGAGTGAGATGCCAGCTCCTTTCATTCAGTCAGTAGCTTCAATCATTTCTGGACGTTTTTCAATGGCAAAAATCAATGAATATTGTAAATGCACAAACAGTAATTTCTCCGCATTGAAGGTGCAATTCTGAAATTTTTTGCTTTTTCCTGCTCCTCTTAGCATGATAAAGAAGATTCAAAGAGAGTGAGATGCCAGCTCCTTTCATTCAGTCAGTAGCTTCAAACATTTCTGGTATATGAATAACATGATGTTTTTCAATGGCAAAAATCAATGAATATTGTAAATGCACAAACAGTAATTTCTCCGCATTGCAAGGTGCAATTCTGAAATTTTTTGCTTTTTCCTGCTCCTCTTAGCATGATAAAGAAGATTCAAAGAGAGTGAGATGCCAGCTCCTTTCATTCAGTCAGTAGCTTCAATCATTTCTGGACGTTTTTCAATGGCAAAAATCAATGAATATTGTAAATGCACAAACAGTAATTTCTCCGCATTGCAAGGTGCAATTCTGAAATTTTTTGCTTTTTCCTGCTCCTCTTAGTATGATAAAGAAGATTCAAAGAGAGTGAGATGCCAGCTCCTTTCATTCAGTCAGTAGCTTCAAACATTTCTGGTATATGAATAACATGATGTTTTTCAATGGCAAAAATCAATGAATATTGTAAATGCACAAACAGTAATTTCTCCGCATTGCAAGGTGCAATTCTGAAATTTTTTGCTTTTTCCTGCTCCTCTTAGCATGATAAAGAAGATTCAAAGAGAGTGAGATGCCAGCTCCTTTCATTCAGTCAGTAGCTTCAATCATTTCTGGACGTTTTTTAATGGCAAAAATCAATGAATATTGTAAATGCACAAACAGTAATTTCTCCGCATTGCAAGGTGCAATTCTGAAAATTTTTGCTTTTTCCTGCTCCTCTTAGTATGATAAAGAAGATTCAAAGAGAGTGAGATGCCAGCTTCTTTCATTCAGTCAGTAGCTTCAAACATTTCTGGTATATGAATAACATGATGTTTTTCAATGGCAAAAATCAATGAATATTGTAAATGCACAAACAGTAATTTCTCCGCATTGCAAGGTGCAATTCTGAAATTTTTTGCTTTTTCCTGCTCCTCTTAGCATGATAAAGAAGATTCAAAGAGAGTGAGATGCCAGCTCCTTTCATTCAGTCAGTAGCTTCAATCATTTCTGGTATATGAATAACATGATGTTTTTCAATGGCAAAAATTAATGAATATTGTAAATGCACAAACAGTAATTTCTCCGCATTGCAAGGTGCAATTCTGAAATTTTTTGCTTTTTCCTGCTCCTCTTAGCATGATAAAGAAGATTCAAAGAGAGTGAGATGCCAGCTCCTTTCATTCAGTCAGTAGCTTCAATCATTTCTGGACGTTTTTCAATGGCAAAAATCAATGAATATTGTAAATGCACAAACAGTAATTTCTCCGCATTGAAGGTGCAATTCTGAAATTTTTTGCTTTTTCCTGCTCCTCTTAGCATGATAAAGAAGATTCAAAGAGAGTGAGATGCCAGCTCCTTTCATTCAGTCAGTAGCTTCAAACATTTCTGGTATATGAATAACATGATGTTTTTCAATGGCAAAAATCAATGAATATTGTAAATGCACAAACAGTAATTTCTCCGCATTGCAAGGTGCAATTCTGAAATTTTTTGCTTTTTCCTGCTCCTCTTAGCATGATAAAGAAGATTCAAAGAGAGTGAGATGCCAGCTCCTTTCATTCAGTCAGTAGCTTCAATCATTTCTGGACGTTTTTCAATGGCAAAAATCAATGAATATTGTAAATGCACAAACAGTAATTTCTCCGCATTGCAAGGTGCAATTCTGAAATTTTTTGCTTTTTCCTGCTCCTCTTAGCATGATAAAGAAGATTCAAAGAGAGTGAGATGCCAGCTCCTTTCATTCAGTCAGTAGCTTCAATCATTTCTGGACGTTTTTCAAAGGCAAAAATCAATGAATATTGTAAATGCACAAACAGTAATTTCTCCGCATTGCAAGGTGCAATTCTGAAATTTTTTGCTTTTTCCTGCTCCTCTTAGCATGATAAAGAAGATTCAAAGAGAGTGAGATGCCAGCTCCTTTCATTCAGTCAGTAGCTTCAATCATTTCTGGTATATGAATAACATGATGTTTTTCAATGGCAAAAATCAATGAATATTGTAAATGCACAAACAGTAATTTCTCCGCATTGCAAGGTGCAATTCTGAAATTTTTTGCTTTTTCCTGCTCCTCTTAGCATGATAAAGAAGATTCAAAGAGAGTGAGATGCCAGCTCCTATCATTCAGTCAGTAGCTTCAATCATTTCTGGTATATGAATAACATGATGTTTTTCAATGGCAAAAATTAATGAATATTGTAAATGCACAAACAGTAATTTCTCCGCATTGCAAGGTGCAATTCTGAAATTTTTTGCTTTTTCCTGCTCCTCTTAGCATGATAAAGAAGATTCAAAGAGAGTGAGATGCCAGCTCCTTTCATTCAGTCAGTAGCTTCAATCATTTCTGGACGTTTTTCAATGGCAAAAATCAATGAATATTGTAAATGCACAAACAGTAATTTCTCCGCATTGAAGGTGCAATTCTGAAATTTTTTGCTTTTTCCTGCTCCTCTTAGTATGATAAAGAAGATTCAAAGAGAGTGAGATGCCAGCTCCTTTCATTCAGTCAGTAGCTTCAAACATTTCTGGTATATGAATAACATGATGTTTTTCAATGGCAAAAATCAATGAATATTGTAAATGCACAAACAGTAATTTCTCCGCATTGCAAGGTGCAATTCTGAAATTTTTTGCTTTTTCCTGCTCCTCTTAGCATGATAAAGAAGATTCAAAGAGAGTGAGATGCCAGCTCCTTTCATTCAGTCAGTAGCTTCAATCATTTCTGGACGTTTTTCAATGGCAAAAATCAATGAATATTGTAAATGCACAAACAGTAATTTCTCCGCATTGCAAGGTGCAATTCTGAAATTTTTTGCTTTTTCCTGCTCCTCTTAGTATGATAAAGAAGATTCAAAGAGAGTGAGATGCCAGCTCCTTTCATTCAGTCAGTAGCTTCAAACATTTCTGGTATATGAATAACATGATGTTTTTCAATGGCAAAAATCAATGAATATTGTAAATGCACAAACAGTAATTTCTCCGCATTGCAAGGTGCAATTCTGAAATTTTTTGCTTTTTCCTGCTCCTCTTAGCATGATAAAGAAGATTCAAAGAGAGTGAGATGCCAGCTCCTTTCATTCAGTCAGTAGCTTCAATCATTTCTGGTATATGAATAACATGATGTTTTTCAATGGCAAAAATTAATGAATATTGTAAATGCACAAACAGTAATTTCTCCGCATTGCAAGGTGCAATTCTGAAATTTTTTGCTTTTTCCTGCTCCTCTTAGCATGATAAAGAAGATTCAAAGAGAGTGAGATGCCAGCTCCTTTCATTCAGTCAGTAGCTTCAATCATTTCTGGACGTTTTTCAATGGCAAAAATCAATGAATATTGTAAATGCACAAACAGTAATTTCTCCGCATTGAAGGTGCAATTCTGAAATTTTTTGCTTTTTCCTGCTCCTCTTAGCATGATAAAGAAGATTCAAAGAGAGTGAGATGCCAGCTCCTTTCATTCAGTCAGTAGCTTCAAACATTTCTGGTATATGAATAACATGATGTTTTTCAATGGCAAAAATCAATGAATATTGTAAATGCACAAACAGTAATTTCTCCGCATTGCAAGGTGCAATTCTGAAATTTTTTGCTTTTTCCTGCTCCTCTTAGCATGATAAAGAAGAATCAAAGAGAGTGAGATGCCAGCTCCTTTCATTCAGTCAGTAGCTTCAATCATTTCTGGACGTTTTTCAATGGCAAAAATCAATGAATATTGTAAATGCACAAACAGTAATTTCTCCGCATTGCAAGGTGCAATTCTGAAATTTTTTGCTTTTTCCTGCTCCTCTTAGTATGATAAAGAAGATTCAAAGAGAGTGAGATGCCAGCTCCTTTAATTCAGTCAGTAGCTTCAAACATTTCTGGTATATGAATAACATGATGTTTTTCAATGGCAAAAATCAATGAATATTGTAAATGCACAAACAGTAATTTCTCCGCATTGCACGGTGCAATTCTGAAATTTTTTGCTTTTTCCTGCTCCTCTTAGCATGATAAAGAAGATTCAAAGAGAGTGAGATGCCAGCTCCTTTCATTCAGTCAGTAGCTTCAATCATTTCTGGTATATGAATAACATGATGTTTTTCAATGGCAAAAATTAATGAATATTGTAAATGCACAAACAGTAATTTCTCCGCATTGCAAGGTGCAATTCTGAAATTTTTTGCTTTTTCCTGCTCCTCTTAGCATGATAAAGAAGATTCAAAGAGAGTGAGATGCCAGCTCCTTTCATTCAGTCAGTAGCTTCAATCATTTCTGGACGTTTTTCAATGGCAAAAATCAATGAATATTGTAAATGCACAAACAGTAATTTCTCCGCATTGAAGGTGCAATTCTGAAATTTTTTGCTTTTTCCTGCTCCTCTTAGCATGATAAAGAAGATTCAAAGAGAGTGAGATGCCAGCTCCTTTCATTCAGTCAGTAGCTTCAAACATTTCTGGTATATGAATAACATGATGTTTTTCAATGGCAAAAATCAATGAATATTGTAAATGCACAAACAGTAATTTCTCCGCATTGCAAGGTGCAATTCTGAAATTTTTTGCTTTTTAATGCTCCTCTTAGCATGATAAAGAAGATTCAAAGAGAGTGAGATGAGAGCTCCTTTCATTCAGTCAGTAGCTTCAATCATTTCTGGACGTTTTTCAATGGCAAAAATCAATGAATATTGTAAATGCACAAACAGTAATTTCTCCGCATTGCAAGGTGCAATTCTGAAATTTTTTGCTTTTTCCTGCTCCTCTTAGCATGATAAAGAAGATTCAAAGAGAGTGAGATGCCAGCTCCTTTCATTCAGTCAGTAGCTTCAATCATTTCTGGACGTTTTTCAATGGCAAAAATCAATGAATATTGTAAATGCACAAACAGTAATTTCTCCGCATTGCAAGGTGCAATTCTGAAATTTTTTGCTTTTTCCTGCTCCTCTTAGCATGATAAAGAAGATTCAAAGAGAGTGAGATGCCAGCTCCTTTCATTCAGTCAGTAGCTTCAATCATTTCTGGTATATGAATAACATGATGTTTTTCAATGGCAAAAATCAATGAATATTGTAAATGCACAAACAGTAATTTCTCCGCATTGCAAGGTGCAATTCTGAAATTTTTTGCTTTTTCCTGCTCCTCTTAGCATGATAAAGAAGATTCAAAGAGAGTGAGATGCCAGCTCCTTTCATTCAGTCAGTAGCTTCAATCATTTCTGGACGTTTTTCAATGGCAAAAATCAATGAATATTGTAAATGCACAAACAGTAATTTCTCCGCATTGCAAGGTGCAATTCTGAAATTTTTTGCTTTTTCCTGCTCCTCTTAGCATGGTAAAGAAGACTCAAAGAGAGTGAGATGCCAGCTCCTTTCATTCAGTCAGTAGCTTCAATCATTTCTGGACGTTTTTCAACGGCAAAAATCAATGAATATTGTAGATGCACAAACAGTAATTTCTCCGCATTGCAAGGTGCAATTCTGAAATTTTTTGCTTTTTCCTGCTCCTCTTAGCATGATAAAGAAGATTCAAAGAGACTGAGATGCCAGCTCCTTTCATTCAGTCAGTAGCTTCAATCATTTCTGGACGTTTTTCAATGGCAAAAATCAATGAATATTGTAAATGCACAAACAGTAATTTCTCCGCATTGCAAGGTGCAATTCTGAAATTTTTTGCTTTTTCCTGCTCCTCTTAGCATGATAAAGAAGATTCAAAGAGAGTGAGATGCCAGCTCCTTTCATTCAGTCAGTAGCTTCAATCATTTCTGGATGTTTTTCAATGGCAAAAATCAATGAATATTGTAAATGCACAAACAGTAATTTCTCCGCATTGCAAGGTGCAATTCTGAAATTTTTTGCTTTTTCCTGCTCCTCTTAGCATGATAAAGAAGATTCAAAGAGAGTGAGATGCCAGCTCCTTTCATTCAGTCAGTAGCTTCAATCATTTCTGGACGTTTTTCAATGGCAAAAATCAATGAATATTGTAAATGCACAAACAGTAATTTCTCCGCATTGCAAGGTGCAATTCTGAAATTTTTTGCTTTTTCCTGCTCCTCTTAGCATGATAAAGAAGATTCAAAGAGAGTGAGATGCCAGCTCCTTTCATTCAGTCAGTAGCATCAAACATTTCTGGTATATGAATAACATGATGTTTTTCAATGGCAAAAATCAATGAATATTGTAAATGCACAAACAGTAATTTCTTCGCATTGCAAGGTGCAATTCTGAAATTTTTTGCTTTTTCCTGCTCCTCTTAGCATGATAAAGAAGATTCAAAGAGAGTGAGATGCCAGCTCCTTTCATTCAGTCAGTAGCTTCAAACATTTCTGGTATATGAATAACATGATGTTTTTCAATGGCGGCAAAAATCAATGAAAATTGTAAATGCACAAACAGTAATTTCTCCGCATTGCAAGGTGCAATTCTGAAATTTTTTGCTTTTTCCTGCTCCTCTTAGCATGATAAAGAAGATTCAAAGAGAGTGAGATGCCAGCTCCTTTCATTCAGTCAGTAGCTTCAATCATTTCTGGACGTTTTTCAATGGCAAAAATCAATGAATATTGTAAATGCACAAACAGTAATTTCTCCGCATTGCAAGGTGCAATTCTGAAATTTTTTGCTTTTTCCTGCTCCTCTTAGCATGATAAAGAAGATTCAAAGAGAGTGAGATGCCAGCTCCTTTCATTCAGTCAGTAGCTTCAATCATTTCTGGACGTTTTTCAATGGCAAAAATCAATGAATATTGTAAATGCACAAACAGTAATTTCTCCGCATTGCAAGGTGCAATTCTGAAATTTTTTGCTTTTTCCTGCTCCTCTTAGCATGATAAAGAAGATTCAAAGAGAGTGAGATGCCAGCTCCTTTCATTCAGTCAGTAGCTTCAATCATTTCTGGTATATGAATAACATGATGTTTTTCAATGGCAAAAATTAATGAATATTGTAAATGCACAAACAGTAATTTCTCCGCATTGCAAGGTGCAATTCTGAAATTTTTTGCTTTTTCCTGCTCCTCTTAGCATGATAAAGAAGATTCAAAGAGAGTGAGATTCCAGCTCCTTTCATTCAGTCAGTAGCTTCAATCATTTCTGGACGTTTTTCAATGGCAAAAATCAATGAATATTGTAAATGCACAAACAGTAATTTCTCCGCATTGCAAGGTGCAATTCTGAAATTTTTTGCTTTTTCCTGCTCCTCTTAGCATGGTAAAGAAGACTCAAAGAGAGTGAGATGCCAGCTCCTTTCATTCAGTCAGTAGCTTCAATCATTTCTGGACGTTTTTCAACGGCAAAAATCAATGAATATTGTAGATGCACAAACAGTAATTTCTCCGCATTGCAAGGTGCAATTCTGAAATTTTTTGCTTTTTCCTGCTCCTCTTAGCATGATAAAGAAGATTCAAAGAGACTGAGATGCCAGCTCCTTTCATTCAGTCAGTAGCTTCAATCATTTCTGGACGTTTTTCAATGGCAAAAATCAATGAATATTGTAAATGCACAAACAGTAATTTCTCCGCATTGCAAGGTGCAATTCTGAAATTTTTTGCTTTTTCCTGCTCCTCTTAGCATGATAAAGAAGATTCAAAGAGACTGAGATGCCAGCTCCTTTCATTCAGTCAGTAGCTTCAATCATTTCTGGACGTTTTTCAATGGCAAAAATCAATGAATATTGTAAATGCACAAACAGTAATTTCTCCGCATTGCAAGGTGCAATTCTGAAATTTTTTGCTTTTTCCTGCTCCTCTTAGCATGATAAAGAAGATTCAAAGAGAGTGAGATGCCAGCTCCTTTCATTCAGTCAGTAGCTTCAATCATTTCTGGACGTTTTTCAATGGCAAAAATCAATGAATATTGTAAATGCACAAACAGTAATTTCTCCGCATTGCAAGGTGCAATTCTGAAATTTTTTGCTTTTTCCTGCTCCTCTTAGTATGATAAAGAAGATTCAAAGAGAGTGAGATGCCAGCTCCTTTCATTCAGTCAGTAGCTTCAAACATTTCTGGTATATGAATAACATGATGTTTTTCATTGGCAAAAATCAATGAATATTGTAAATGCACAAACAGTAATTTCTCCGCATTGCAAGGTGCAATTCTGAAATTTTTTGCTTTTTCCTGCTCCTCTTAGCATGATAAAGAAGATTCAAAGAGAGTGAGATGCCAGCTCCTTTCATTCAGTCAGTAGCTTCAATCATTTCTGGTATATGAATAACATGATGTTTTTCAATGGCAAAAATTAATGAATATTGTAAATGCACAAACAGTAATTTCTCCGCATTGCAAGGTGCAATTCTGAAATTTTTTGCTTTTTCCTGCTCCTCTTAGCATGATAAAGAAGATTCAAAGAGAGTGAGATGCCAGCTCCTTTCATTCAGTCAGTAGCTTCAATCATTTCTGGACGTTTTTCAATGGCAAAAATCAATGAATATTGTAAATGCACAAACAGTAATTTCTCCGCATTGAAGGTGCAATTCTGAAATTTTTTGCTTTTTCCTGCTCCTCTTAGTATGATAAAGAAGATTCAAAGAGAGTGAGATGCCAGCTCCTTTCATTCAGTCAGTAGCTTCAAACATTTCTGGTATATGAATAACATGATGTTTTTCAATGGCAAAAATCAATGAATATTGTAAATGCACAAACAGTAATTTCTCCGCATTGCAAGGTGCAATTCTGAAATTTTTTGCTTTTTCCTGCTCCTCTTAGCATGATAAAGAAGATTCAAAGAGAGTGAGATGCCAGCTCCTTTCATTCAGTCAGTAGCTTCAATCATTTCTGGACGTTTTTCAATGGCAAAAATCAATGAATATTGTAAATGCACAAACAGTAATTTCTCCGCATTGCAAGGTGCAATTCTGAAATTTTTTGCTTTTTCCTGCTCCTCTTAGCATGATTCAAAGAGAGTGAGATGCCAGCTCCTTTCATTCAGTCAGTAGCTTCAATCATTTCTGGACATTTTTCAATGGCAAAAATCAATGAATATTGTAAATGCACAAACAGTAATTTCTCCGCATTGCAAGGTGCAATTCTGAAATTTTTTGCTTTTTCCTGCTCCTCTTAGCATGATAAAGAAGATTCAAAGAGAGTGAGATGTCAGCTCCTTTCATTCAGTCAGTAGCTTCAAACATTTCTGGTATATGAATAACATGATGTTTTTCAATGGCAAAAATCAATGAATATTGTAAATGCACAAACAGTAATTTCTCCGCATTGCAAGGTGCAATTCTGAAATTTTTTGCTTTTTCCTGCTCCTCTTAGCATGATAAAGAAGATTCAAAGAGAGTGAGATGCCAGCTCCTTTCATTCAGTCAGTAGCTTCAAACATTTCTGGTATATGAATAACATGATGTTTTTCAATGGCAAAAATCAATGAATATTGTAAATGCACAAATAGTAATTTCTCCGCATTGCAAGGTGCAAGTCTGAAATTTTTTGCTTTTTCCTGCTCCTCTTAGCATGATAAAGAAGATTCAAAGAGAGTGAGATGCCAGCTACTTTCATTCAGTCAGTAGCTTCAATCATTTCTGGACGTTTTTCAATGGTAAAAATCAATGAATATTGTAAATGCACAAACAGTAATTTCTCCACATTGCAAGGTGCAATTCTGAAATTTTTTGCTTTTTCCTGCTCCTCTTAGCATGATAAAGAAGATTCAAAGAGATTGAGATGCCAGCTCCTTTCATTCAGTCAGTAGCTTCAAACATTTCTTGTATATGAATAACATGATGTTTTTCAATGGCAAAAATCAATGAATATTGTAAATGCACAAACAGTAATTTCTCCGCATTGCAAGGTGCAATTCTGAAATTTTTTGCTTTTTCCTGCTCCTCTTAGCATGATAAAGAAGATTCAAAGAGAGTGAGATGCCAGCTCCTTTCATTCAGTCAGTAGCTTCAAACATTTCTGGTATATGAATAACATGATGTTTTTCAATGGCAAAAATCAATGAATATTGTAAATGCACAAACAGTAATTTCTCCGCATTGCAAGGTGCAAGTCTGAAATTTTTTGCTTTTTCCTGCTCCTCTTAGCATGATAAAGAAAATTCAAAGAGAGTGAGATGCCAGCTACTTTCATTCAGTCAGTAGCTTCAATCATTTCTGGACGTTTTTCAATGGTAAAAATCAATGAATATTGTAAATGCACAAACAGTAATTTCTCCACATTGCAAGGTGCAATTCTGAAATTTTTTGCTTTTTCCTGCTCCTCTTAGCATGATAAAGAAGATTCAAAGAGAGTGAGATGCCAGCTCCTTTCATTCAGTCAGTAGCTTCAAACATTTCTGGTATATAAATAACATGATGTTTTTCAATGGCAAAAATCAATGAATATTGTAAATGCACAAACAGTAATTTCTCCGCATTGCAAGGTGCAATTCTGAAATTTTTTGCTTTTTCCTGTTCCTCTTAGCATGATAAAGAAGATTCAAAGAGAGTGAGATGCCAGCTCCTTTCATTCAGTCAGTAGCTTCAATCATTTCTGGACGTTTCTCAATGGCAAAAATCAATGAATATTGTAAATGCACAAACTGTAATTTCTCCGCATTGCAAGGTGCAATTCTGAAATTTTTTGCTTTTTCCTGCTCCTCTTAGCATGATAAAGAAGATTCAAAGAGAGTGAGATGCCAGCTCCTTTCATTCAGTCAGTAGCTTCAATCATTTCTGGACGTTTTTCAATGGCAAAAATCAATGAATATTGTAAATGCACAAACAGTAATTTCTCCGCATTGCAAGGTGCAATTCTGAAATTTTTTGCTTTTTCCTGCTCCTCTTAGCATGATAAAGAAGATTCAAAGAGAGTGAGATGCCAGCTCCTTTCATTCAGTCAGTACCTTCAATCATTTCTGGACGTTTTTCAATGGCAAAAATCAATGAATATTGTAAATGCACAAACAGTAATTTCTCCGCATTGCAAGGTGCAATTCTGAAATTTTTTGCTTTTTCCCGCTCCTCTTAGCATGATAAAGAAGAATCAAAGAGAGTGAGGTGCCAGCTCCTTTCATTCAGTCAGTAGCTTCAAACATTTCTGGTATATGAATTACATGTTTTTCAATGGCAAAAATCAATGAATATTGTAAATGCACAAACAGTAATTTCTCCGCATTGCAAGGTGCAATTCTGAAATTTTTTGCTTTTTCCTGCTCCTCTTAGCATGATAAAGAAGATTCAAAGAGAGTGAGATGCCAGCTCCTTTCATTCAGTCAGTAGCTTCAATCATTTCTGGACGTTTTTCAATGGCAAAAATCAATGAATATTGTAAATGCACAAACAGTAATTTCTCCGCATTGCAAGGTGCAATTCTGAAATTTTTTGCTTTTTCCTGCTCCTCTTAGCATGATAAAGAAGATTCAAAGAGAGTGAGATGCCAGCTCCTTTCATTCAGTCAGTAGCTTCAATCATTTCTGGACGTTTTTCAATGGCAAAAATCAATGAATATTGTAAATGCACAAAAAGTAATTTCTCCGCATTGCAAGGTGCAATTCTGAAATTTTTTGCTTTTTCCTGCTCCTCTTAGCATGATAAAGAAGATTCAAAGAGAGTGAGATGCCAGCTCCTTTCATTCAGTCAGTAGCTTCAAACATTTCTGGTATATGAATAACATGATGTTTTTCAATGGCAAAAATCAATGAATATTGTAAATGCACAAACAGTAATTTCTCCGCATTGCAAGGTGCAAGTCTGAAATTTTTTGCTTTTTCCTGCTCCTCTTAGCATGATAAAAAAGATTCAAAGAGAGTGAGATGGCAGCTACTTTCATTCAGTCAGTAGCTTCAATCATTTCTGGACGTTTTTCAATGGTAAAAATCAATGAATATTGTAAATGCACAAACAGTAATTTCTCCACATTGCAAGGTGCAATTCTGAAATTTTTTGCTTTTTCCTGCTCCTCTTAGCATGATAAAGAAGATTCAAAGAGAGTGAGATGCCAGCTCCTTTCATTCAGTCAGTAGCTTCAAACATTTCTGGTATATGAATAACATGACGTTTTTCAATGGCAAAAATCAATGAATATTGTAAATGCACAAACAGTAATTTCTCCGCATTGCAAGGTGCAATTCTGAAATTTTTTGCTTTTTCCTGCTCCTCTTAGCATGATAAAGAAGATTCAAAGAGAGTGAGATGCCAGCTCCTTTCATTCAGTCAGTACCTTCAATCATTTCTGGACGTTTTTCAATGGCAAAAATCAATGAATATTGTAAATGCACAAACAGTAATTACTCCGCATTGCAAGGTGCAATTCTGAAATTTTTTGCTTTTTCCCGCTCCTCTTAGCATGATAAAGAAGAATCAAAGAGAGTGAGGTGCCAGCTCCTTTCATTCAGTCAGTAGCTTCAAACATTTCTGGTATATGAATTACATGTTTTTCAATGGCAAAAATCAATGAATATTGTAAATGCACAAACAGTAATTTCTCCGCATTGCAAGGTGCAATTCTGAAATTTTTTGCTTTTTCCTGCTCCTCTTAGCATGATAAAGAAGATTCAAAGAGAGTGAGATGCCAGCTCCTTTCATTCAGTCAGTAGCTTCAATCATTTCTGGACGTTTTTCAATGGCAAAAATCAATGAATATTGTAAATGCACAAACAGTAATTTCTCCGCATTGCAAGGTGCAATTCTGAAATTTTTTGCTTTTTCCTGCTCCTCTTAGCATGATAAAGAAGATTCAAAGAGAGTGAGATGCCAGCTCCTTTCATTCAGTCAGTAGCTTCAATCATTTCTGGACGTTTTTCAATGGCAAAAATCAATGAATATTGTAAATGCACAAAAAGTAATTTCTCCGCATTGCAAGGTGCAATTCTGAAATTTTTTGCTTTTTCCTGCTCCTCTTAGCATGATAAAGAAGATTCAAAGAGAGTAAGATGCCAGCTCCTTTCATTCAGTCAGTAGCTTCAAACATTTCTGGTATATGAATAACATGATGTTTTTCAATGGCAAAAATCAATGAATATTGTAAATGCACAAACAGTAATTTCTCCGCATTGCAAGGTGCAAGTCTGAAATTTTTTGCTTTTTCCTGCTCCTCTTAGCATGATAAAAAAGATTCAAAGAGAGTGAGATGGCAGCTACTTTCATTCAGTCAGTAGCTTCAATCATTTCTGGACGTTTTTCAATGGTAAAAATCAATGAATATTGTAAATGCACAAACAGTAATTTCTCCACATTGCAAGGTGCAATTCTGAAATTTTTTGCTTTTTCCTGCTCCTCTTAGCATGATAAAGAAGATTCAAAGAGAGTGAGATGCCAGCTCCTTTCATTCAGTCAGTAGCTTCAAACATTTCTGGTATATGAATAACATGATGTTTTTCAATGGCAAAAATCAATGAATATTGTAAATGCACAAACAGTAATTTCTCCGCATTGCAAGGTGCAATTCTGAAATTTCTTGCTTTTTCCTGCTCCTCTTAGCATGATAAAGAAGATTCAAAGAGAGTGAGATGCCAGCTCCTTTCATTCAGTCAGTAGCTTCAATCATTTCTGGTATATGAATAACATGATGTTTTTCAATGGCAAAAATCAATGAATATTGTAAATGCACAAACAGTAATTTCTCCGCATTGCAAGGTGCAATTCTGAAATTTTTTGCTTTTTCCTGCTCCTCTTAGCATGATAAAGAAGATTCAAAGAGAGTGAGATGCCAGCTCCTTTCATTCAGTCAGTAGCTTCAATCATTTCTGGACTTTTTTCAACGGCAAAAATCAATGAATATTGTAAATGCACAAACAGTAATTTCTCCGCATTGCAAGGTGCAATTCTGAAATTTTTTGCTTTTTCCTGCTCCTCTTAGCATGATAAAGAAGATTCAAAGAGACTGAGATGCCAGCTCCTTTCATTCAGTCAGTAGCTTCAATCATTTCTGGACGTTTTTCAATGGCAAAAATCAATGTATATTGTAAATGCACAAACAGTAATTTCTCCGCATTGCAAGGTGCAATTCTGAAATTTTTTGCTTTTTCCTGCTCCTCTTAGCATGATAAAGAAGATTCAAAGAGAGTGAGATGCCAGCTCCTTTCATTCAGTCAGTAGCTTCAATCATTTCTGGACGTTTTTCAATGGCAAAAATCAATGAATATTGTAAATGCACAAACAGTAATTTCTCCGCATTGCAAGGTGCAATTCTGAAATTTTTTGCTTTTTCCTGCTCCTCTTAGCATGATAAAGAAGATTCAAAGAGAGTGAGATGCCAGCTCCTTTCATTCAGTCAGTAGCTTCAAACATTTCTGGTATATGAATAACATGATGTTTTTCAATGGCAAAAATCAATGAATTTTGTAAATGCACAAACAGCAATTTCTCCGCATTGCAAGGTGCAATTCTGAAATTTTTTGCTTTTTCCTGCTCCTCTTAGCATGATAAAGAAGATTCAAAGAGAGTGAGATGCCAGCTCCTTTCATTCAGTCAGTAGCTTCAATCATTTCTGGACGTTTTTCAATGGCAAAAATCAATGAATATTGTAAATGCACAAACAGTAATTTCTCCGCATTGCGATGTGCAATTCTGAAATTTTTTGCTTTTTCCTGCTCCTCTTAGCATGATAAAGAAGATTCAAAGAGAGTGAGATGCCAGCTCCTTTCATTCAGTCAGTAGCTTCAATCATTTCTGGTATGTGAATAACATGATGTTTTTCAATGGCAAAAATCAATGAATATTGTAAATGCACAAACAGTAATTTCTCCGCATTGCAAGGTGCAATTCTGAAATGTTTTGCTTTTTCCTGCTCCTCTTAGCATGATAAAGAAGATTCAAAGAGAGTGAGATGCCAGCTCCTTTCATTCAGTCAGTAGCTTCAATCATTTCTGGTATATGAATAACATGATGTTTTTCAATGGCAAAAATCAATGAATATTGTAAATGCACAAACAGTAATTTATTCGCATTGCAAGGTGCAATTCTGAAATTTTTTGGTTTTTCCTGCTCCTCTTAGCATGATAAAGAAGATTCAAAGAGAGTGAGATGCCAGCTCCTTTCATTCAGTCAGTAGCTTCAAACATTTCTGGTATATGAATAACATGATGTTTTTCAATGGCAAAAATCAATGAATATTGTAAATGCACAAACAGTAATTTCTCCGCATTGCAAGGTGCAATTCTGAAATTTTTTGCCTTTTCCTGCTCCTCTTAGCATGATAAAGAAGATTCAAAGAGAGTGAGATGCCAGCTCCTTTCATTCAGTCAGTAGCTTCAATCATTTCTGGACGTTTTTCAATGGCAAAAATCAATGAATATTGTAAATGCACAAACAGTAATTTCTCCGCATTGCAAGGTGCAATTCTGAAATTTTTTGCTTTTTCCTGCTCCTCTTAGCATGATAAAGAAGATTCAAAGAGAGTGAGATTCCAGCTCCTTTCATTCAGTCAGTAGCTTCAAACATTTCTGGTATATGAATAACATGATGTTTTTCAATGGCAAAAATCAATGAATATTGTAAATGCACAAACAGTAATTTCTCCGCATTGCAAGGTGCAATTCTGAAATTTTTTGCTTTTTCCTGCTCCTCTTAGCATGATAAAGAAGATTCAAAGAGAGTGAGATGCCAGCTCCTTTCATTCAGTCAGTAGCTTCAATCATTTCTGGACGTTTTTCAATGGCAAAAATCAATGAATATTGTAAATGCACAAACAGTAATTTCTCCGCATTGCAAGGTGCAATTCTGAAATTTTTTGCTTTTTCCTGCTCCTCTTAGCATGATAAAGAAGAGTCAAAGAGAGTGAGATGCCAGCTCCTTTCATTCAGTCAGTAGCTTCAATCATTTCTGGTATATGAATAACATGATGTTTTTCAATGGCAAAAATCAATGAATATTGTAAATGCACAAACAGTAATTTCTCCGCATTGCAAGGTGCAATTCTGAAATTTTTTGCTTTTTCCTGCTCCTCTTAGCATGATAAAGAAGATTCAAAGAGAGTGAGATGCCAGCTCCTTTCATTCAGTCAGTAGCTTCAATCATTTCTGGACGTTTTTCAATGGCAAAAATCAATGAATATTGTAAATGCACAAACAGTAATTTCTCCGCATTGCAAGGTGCAATTCTGAAATTTTTTGCTTTTTCCTGCTCCTCTTAGCATGATAAAGAAGATTCAAAGAGAGTGACATGCCAGCTCCTTTCATTCAGTCAGTAGCTTCAAACATTTCTGGTATATGAATAACATGATGTTTTTCAATGGCAAAAATCAATGAATATTGTAAATGCACAAACAGTAATTTCTCCGCATTGCAAGGTGCAATTCTGAAATTTTTTGCTTTTTCCTGCTCCTCTTAGCATGATAAAGAAGATTCAAAGAGAGTGAGATGCCAGCTCCTTTCATTCACTCAGTAGCTTCAATCATTTTTGGTATATGAATAACATGATGTTTTTCAATGGCAAAAATCAATGAATATTGTAAATGCACAAACAGTAATTTCTCCGCATTGCAAGGTGCAATTCTGAAATTTTTTGCTTTTTCCTGCTCCTCTTAGCATGATAAAGAAGATTCAAAGAGAGTGAGATGCCAGCTCCTTTCATTCAGTCAGTAGCTTCAATCATTTCTGGACGTTTTTCAACGGCAAAAATCAATGAATATTGTAAATGCACAAACAGTAATTTCTCCGCATTGCAAGGTGCAATTCTGAAATTTTTTGCTTTTTCCTGCTCCTCTTAGCATGGTAAAGAAGATTCAAAGAGAGTGAGATGCCAGCTCCTTTCATTCAGTCGGTAGGTTCAATCATTTCTGGACGTTTTTCAATGGCAAAAATCAATGAATATTGTAAATGCACAAACAGTAATTTCTCCGCATTGCAAGGTGCAATTCTGAAATTTTTTGCTTTTTCCTGCTCCTCTTAGCATGATAAAGAAGATTCAAAGAGAGTGAGATGCCAGCTCCTTTCATTCAGTCAGTAGCTTCAATCATTTCTGGACGTTTTTCAATGGCAAAAATCAATGAATATTGTAAATGCACAAACAGTAATTTCTCCGCATTGCAAGGTGCAATTCTGAAATTTTTTGCTTTTTCCTGCTCCTCTTAGCATGATAAAGAAGATTCAAAGAGAGTGAGATGCCAGCTCCTTTCATTCAGTCAGTAGCTTCAATCATTTCTGGACGTTTTTCAATGGCAAAAATCAATGTATATTGTAAATGCACAAACAGTAATTTCTCCGCATTGCAAGGTGCAATTCTGAAATTTTTTGCTTTTTCCTGCTCCTCTTAGCATGATAAAGAAGATTCAAAGAGAGTGAGATGCCAGCTCCTTTCATTCAGTCAGTAGCTTCAATCATTTCTGGACGTTTTTCAATGGCAAAAATCAATGTATATTGTAAATGCACAAACAGTAATTTCTCCGCATTGCAAGGTGCAATTCTGAAATTTTTTGCTTTTTCCTGCTCCTCTTAGCATGATAAAGAAGATTCAAAGAGAGTGAGATGCCAGCTCCTTTCATTCAGTCAGTAGCTTCAATCATTTCTGGACGTTTTTCAATGGCAAAAATCAATGAATATTGTAAATGCACAAACAGTAATTTCTCCGCATTGCAAGGTGCAATTCTGAAATTTTTTGCTTTTTCCTGCTCCTCTTAGCATGATAAAGAAGATTCAAAGAGAGTGAGATGCCAGCTCCTTTCATTCAGTCAGTAGCTTCAAACATTTCTGGTATATGAATAACATGATGTTTTTCAATGGCAAAAATCAATGAATTTTGTAAATGCACAAACAACAATTTCTCCGCATTGCAAGGTGCAATTCTGAAATTTTTTGCTTTTTCCTGCTCCTCTTAGCATGATAAAGAAGATTCAAAGAGAGTGAGATGCCAGCTCCTTTCATTCAGTCAGTTGCTTCAATCATTTCTGGACGTTTTTCAATGGCAAAAATCAATGAATATTGTAAATGCACAAACAGTAATTTCTCCGCATTGCGAGGTGCAATTCTGAAATTTTTTGCTTTTTCCTGCTCCTCTTAGCATGATAAAGAAGATTCAAAGAGAGTGAGATGCCAGCTCCTTTCATTCAGTCAGTAGCTTCAATCATTTCTGGTATATGAATAACATGATGTTTTTCAATGGCAAAAATCAATGAATATTGTAAATGCACAAACAGTAATTTCTCCGCATTGCAAGGTGCAATTCTGAAATTTTTTGCTTTTTCCTGCTCCTCTTAGCATGATAAAGAAGATTCAAAGAGAGTGAGATGCCAGCTCCTTTCATTCAGTCAGTAGCTTCAATCATTTCTGGTATATGAATAACATGATGTTTTTCAATGGCAAAAATCAATGAATATTGTAAATGCACAAACAGTAATTTATTCGCATTGCAAGGTGCAATTCTGAAATTTTTTGCTTTTTCCTGCTCCTCTTAGCATGATAAAGAAGATTCAAAGAGAGTGAGATGCCAGCTCCTTTCATTCAGTCAGTAGCTTCAAACATTTCTGGTATATGAATAACATGATGTTTTTCAATGGCAAAAATCAATGAATATTGTAAATGCACAAACAGTAATTTCTCCGCATTGCAAGGTGCAATTCTGAAATTTTTTGCCTTTTCCTGCTCCTCTTAGCATGATAAAGAAGATTCAAAGAGAGTGAGATGCCAGCTCCTTTCATTCAGTCAGTAGCTTCAATCATTTCTGGACGTTTTTCAATGGCAAAAATCAATGAATATTGTAAATGCACAAACAGTAATTTCTCCGCATTGCAAGGTGCAATTCTGAAATTTTTTGCTTTTTCCTGCTCCTCTTAGCATGATAAAGAAGATTCAAAGAGAGTGAGATGCCAGCTCCTTTCATTCAGTCAGTAGCTTCAAACATTTCTGGTATATGAATAACATGATGTTTTTCAATGGCAAAAATCAATGAATATTGTAAATGCACAAACAGTAATTTCTCCGCATTGCAAGGTGCAATTCTGAAATTTTTTGCTTTTTCCTGCTCCTCTTAGCATGATAAAGAAGATTCAAAGAGAGTGAGATGCCAGCTCCTTTCATTCAGTCAGTAGCTTCAATCATTTCTGGACGTTTTTCAATGGCAAAAATCAATGAATATTGTAAATGCACAAACAGTAATTTCTCCGCATTGCAAGGTGCAATTCTGAAATTTTTTGCTTTTTCCTGCTCCTCTTAGCATGATAAAGAAGATTCAAAGAGAGTGAGATGCCAGCTCCTTTCATTCAGTCAGTAGCTTCAATCATTTCTGGTATATGAATAACATGATGTTTTTCAATGGCAAAAATCAATGAATATTGTAAATGCACAAACAGTAATTTCTCCGCATTGCAAGGTGCAATTCTGAAATTTTTTGCTTTTTCCTGCTCCTCTTAGCATGATAAAGAAGATTCAAAGAGAGTGAGATGCCAGCTCCTTTCATTCAGTCAGTAGCTTCAATCATTTCTGGACGTTTTTCAATGGCAAAAATCAATGAATATTGTAAATGCACAAACAGTAATTTCTCCGCATTGCAAGGTGCAATTCTGAAATTTTTTGCTTTTTCCTGCTCCTTTTAGCATGATAAAGAAGATTCAAAGAGAGTGACATGCCAGCTCCTTTCATTCAGTCAGTAGCTTCAAACATTTCTGGTATATGAATAACATGATGTTTTTCAATGGCAAAAATCAATGAATATTGTAAATGCACAAACAGTAATTTCTCCGCATTGCAAGGAGCAATTCTGAAATTTTTTGCATTTTCCTGCTCCTCTTAGCATGATAAAGAAGATTCAAAGAGAGTGAGATGCCAGCTCCTTTCATTCAGTCAGTAGCTTCAATCATTTCTGGACGTTTTTCAATGGCAAAAATCAATGAATATTGTAAATGCACAAACAGTAATTTCTCCGCATTGCAAGGTGCAATTCTGAAATTTTTTGCTTTTTCCTGCTCCTCTTAGCATGATAAAGAAGATTCAAAGAGAGTGAGATGCCAGCTCCTTTCATTCAGTCAGTAGCTTCAAACATTTCTGGACGTTTTTCAATGGCAAAAATCAATGAATATTGTAAATGCACAAACAGTAATTTCTCCGCATTGCAAGGTGCAATTCTGAAATTTTTTGCTTTTTCCTGCTCCTCTTAGCATGATAAAGAAGATTCAAAGAGAGTGAGATGCCAGCTCCTTTCATTCAGTCAGTAGCTTCAATCATTTCTGGTATATGAATAACATGATGTTTAACAATGGCAAAAATCAATGAATATTGTAAATGCACAAACAGTAATTTCTCCGCATTGCAAGGTGCAATTCTGAAATTTTTTGCTTTTTCCTGCTCCTCTTAGCATGATAAAGAAGATTCAAAGAGAGTGAGATGCCAGCTCCTTTCATTCAGTCAGTAGCTTCAATCATTTCTGGATGTTTTTCAATGGCAAAAATCAATGAATATTGTAAATGCACAAACAGTAATTTCTCCGCATTGCAAGGTGCAATTCTGAAATTTTTTGCTTTTTCCTGCTCCTCTTAGCATGATAAAGAAGATTCAAAGAGAGTGAGATGCCAGCTCCTTTCATTCAGTCAGTAGCTTCAATCATTTCTGGACGTTTTTCAACGGCAAAAATCAATGAATATTGTAAATGCACAAACAGTAATTTCTCCGCATTGCAAGGTGCAATTCTGAAATTTTTTGCTTTTTCCTGCTCCTCTTAGCATGATAAAGAAGATTCAAAGAGAGTGAGATGCCAGCTCCTTTCATTCAGTCAGTAGCTTCAATCATTTCTGGACGTTTTTCAATGGCAAAAATCAATGAATATTGTAAATGCACAAACAGTAATTTCTCCGCATTGCAAGGTGCAATTCTGAAATTTTTTGCTTTTTCCTGCTCCTCTTAGCATGATAAAGAAGATTCAAACAGAGTGAGATGCCAGCTCCTTTCATTCAGTCAGTAGCTTCAATCATTTCTGGACGTTTTTCAATGGCAAAAATCAATGAATATTGTAAATGCACAAACAGTAATTTCTCCGTATTGCAAGGTGCAATTCTGAAATTTTTTGCTTTTTCCTGCTCCTCTTAGCATGATAAAGAAGATTCAAAGAGAGTGAGATGCCAGCTCCTTTCATTCAGTCAGTAGCTTCAATCATTTCTGGACGTTTTTCAATGGCAAAAATCAATGAATATTGTAAATGCACAAGCAGTAATTTCTCCGCATTGCAAGGTGCAATTCTGAAATTTTTTGCTTTTTCCTGCTCCTCTTAGCATGATAAAGAAGATTCAAAGAGACTGAGATGCCAGCTCCTTTCATTCAGTCAGTAGCTTCAATCATTTCTGGACGTTTTTCAATGGCAAAAATCAATGAATATTGTAAATGCACAAACAGTAATTTCTCCGCATTGCAAGGTGCAATTCTGAAATTTTTTACTTTTTCCTGCTCCTCTTAGCATGAAAAAGAAGATTCAAAGAGAGTGAGATGCCAGCTCCTTTCATTCAGTCAGTAGCTTCAATCATTTCTGGTATATGAATAACATGATGTTTTTCAATGGCAAAAATCAATGAATATTGTAAATGCACAAACAGTAATTTCTCCGCATTGCAAGGTGCAATTCTGAAATTTTTTGCTTTTTCCTGCTCCTCTTAGCATGATAAAGAAGATTCAAAGAGAGTGAGATGCCAGCTCCTTTCATTCAGTCAGTAGCTTCAATCATTTCTGGACGTTTTTCAATGGCAAAAATCAATGAATATTGTAAATGCACAAACAGTAATTTCTCCGCATTGCAAGGTGCAATTCTGAAATTTTTTGCTTTTTCCTGCTCCTCTTAGCATGATAAAGAAGATTCAAAGAGAGTGAGATGCCAGCTCCTTTCATTCAGTCAGTAGCTTCAATCATTTCTGGTATATGAATAACATGATGTTTTTCAATGGCAAAAATCAATGAATATTGTAAATGCACAAACAGTAATTTCTCCGCATTGCAAGGTGCAATTCTGAAATTTTTTGCTTTTTCCTGCTCCTCTTAGCATGATAAAGAAGATTCAAAGAGAGTGAGATGCCAGCTCCTTTCATTCAGTCAGTAGCTTCAAACATTTCTGGACGTTTTTCAATGGCAAAAATCAATGAATATTGTAAATGCACAAACAGTAATTTCTCCGCATTGCAAGGTGCAATTCTGAAATTTTTTGCTTTTTCCTGCTCCTCTTAGCATGATAAAGAAGATTCAAAGAGAGTGAGATGCCAGCTCCTTTCATTCAGTCAGTAGCTTCAATCATTTCTGGTATATGAATAACATGATGTTTAACAATGGCAAAAATCAATGAATATTGTAAATGCACAAACAGTAATTTCTCCGCATTGCAAGGTGCAATTCTGAAATTTTTTGCTTTTTCCTGCTCCTCTTAGCATGATAAAGAAGATTCAAAGAGAGTGAGATGCCAGCTCCTTTCATTCAGTCAGTAGCTTCAATCATTTCTGGATGTTTTTCAATGGCAAAAATCAATGAATATTGTAAATGCACAAACAGTAATTTCTCCGCATTGCAAGGTGCAATTCTGAAATTTTTTGCTTTTTCCTGCTCCTCTTAGCATGATAAAGAAGATTCAAAGAGAGTGAGATGCCAGCTCCTTTCATTCAGTCAGTAGCTTCAATCATTTCTGGACGTTTTTCAATGGCAAAAATCAATGAATATTGTAAATGCACAAACAGTAATTTCTCCGCATTGCAAGGTGCAATTCTGAAATTTTTTGCTTTTTCCTGCTCCTCTTAGCATGATAAAGAAGATTCAAAGAGAGTGAGATGCCAGCTCCTTTCATTCAGTCAGTAGCTTCAATCATTTCTGGACGTTTTTCAATGGCAAAAATCAATGAATATTGTAAATGCACAAACAGTAATTTCTCCGCATTGCAAGGTGCAATTCTGAAATTTTTTGCTTTTTCCTGCTCCTCTTAGCATGATAAAGAAGATTCAAAGAGAGTGAGATGCCAGCTCCTTTCATTCAGTCAGTAGCTTCAATCATTTCTGGACGTTTTTCAATGGCAAAAATCAATGAATATTGTAAATGCACAAACAGTAATTTCTCCGTATTGCAAGGTGCAATTCTGAAATTTTTTGCTTTTTCCTGCTCCTCAGCATGATAAAGAAGATTCAAAGAGAGTGAGATGCCAGCTCCTTTCATTCAGTCAGTAGCTTCAATCATTTCTGGACGTTTTTCAATGGCAAAAATCAATGAATATTGTAAATGCACAAGCAGTAATTTCTCCGCATTGCAAGGTGCAATTCTGAAATTTTTTGCTTTTTCCTGCTCCTCTTAGCATGATAAAGAAGATTCAAAGAGACTGAGATGCCAGCTCCTTTCATTCAGTCAGTAGCTTCAATCATTTCTGGATGTTTTTCAATGGCAAAAATCAATGAATATTGTAAATGCACAAACAGTAATTTCTCCGCATTGCAAGGTGCAATTCTGAAATTTTTTACTTTTTCCTGCTCCTCTTAGCATGAAAAAGAAGATTCAAAGAGAGTGAGATGCCAGCTCCTTTCATTCAGTCAGTAGCTTCAATCATTTCTGGTATATGAATAACATGATGTTTTTCAATGGCAAAAATCAATGAATATTGTAAATGCACAAACAGTAATTTCTCCGCATTGCAAGGTGCAATTCTGAATTTTTTTGCTTTTTCCTGCTCCTCTTAGCATGATAAAGAAGATTCAAAGAGAGTGAGATGCCAGCTCCTTTCATTCAGTCAGTAGCTTCAATCATTTCTGGACGTTTTTCAATGGCAAAAATCAATGAATATTGTAAATGCACAAACAGTAATTTCTCCGCATTGCAAGGTGCAATTCTGAAATTTTTTGCTTTTTCCTGCTCCTCTTAGCATGATAAAGAAGATTCAAAGAGAGTGAGATGCCAGCTCCTTTCATTCAGTCAGTAGCTTCAATCATTTCTGGTATATGAATAACATGATGTTTTTCAATGGCAAAAATCAATGAATATTGTAAATGCACAAACAGTAATTTCTCCGCATTGCAAGGTGCAATTCTGAAATTTTTTGCTTTTTCCTGCTCCTCTTAGCATGATAAAGAAGATTCAAAGAGAGTGAGATGCCAGCTCCTTTCATTCAGTCAGTAGCTTCAATCATTTCTGGTATATGAATAACATGATGTTTTTCAATGGCAAAAATCAATGAATATTGTAAATGCACAAACAGTAATTTCTCCGCATTGCAAGGTGCAATTCTGAAATTTTTTGCCTTTTCCTGCTCCTCTTAGCATGATAAAGAAGATTCAAAGAGAGTGAGATGCCAGCTCCTTTCATTCAGTCAGTAGCTTCAATCATTTCTGGACGTTTTTCAATGGCAAAAATCAATGAATATTGTAAATGCACAAACAGTAATTTCTCCGCATTGCAAGGTGCAATTCTGAAATTTTTTGCTTTTTCCTGCTCCTCTTAGCATGATAAAGAAGATTCAAAGAGAGTGAGATGCCAGCTCCTTTCATTCAGTCAGTAGCTTCAAACATTTCTGGTATATGAATAACATGATGTTTTTCAATGGCAAAAATCAATGAATATTGTAAATGCACAAACAGTAATTTCTCCGCATTGCAAGGTGCAATTCTGAAATTTTTTGCTTTTTCCTGCTCCTCTTAGCATGATAAAGAAGATTCAAAGAGAGTGAGATGCCAGCTCCTTTCATTCAGTCAGTAGCTTCAATCATTTCTGGACGTTTTTCAATGGCAAAAATCAATGAATATTGTAAATGCACAAAAAGTAATTTCTCCGCATTGCAAGGTGCAATTCTGAAATTTTTTGCTTTTTCCTGCTCCTCTTAGCATGATAAAGAAGATTCAAAGAGAGTGAGATGCCAGCTCCTTTCATTCAGTCAGTAGCTTCAATCATTTCTGGTATATGAATAACATGATGTTTTTCAATGGCAAAAATAAATGAATATTGTAAATGCACAAACAGTAATTTCTCCGCATTGCAAGGTGCAATTCTGAAATTTTTTGCTTTTTCCTGCTCCTCTTAGCATGATAAAGAAGATTCAAAGAGAGTGAGATGCCAGCTCCTTTCATTCAGTCAGTAGCTTCAATCATTTCTGGTATATGAATAACATGATGTTTTTCAATGGCAAAAATCAATGAATATTGTAAAAGCACAAACAGTAATTTCTCCGCATTGCAAGGTGCAATTCTGAAATTTTTTGCCTTTTCCTGCTCCTCTTAGCATGATAAAGAAGATTCAAAGAGAGTGAGATGCCAGCTCCTTTCATTCAGTCAGTAGCTTCAATCATTTCTGGATGTTTTTCAATGGCAAAAATCAATGAATATTGTAAATGCACAAACAGTAATTTCTCCGCATTGCAAGGTGCAATTCTGAAATTTTTTGCTTTTTCCTGCTCCTCTTAGCATGATAAAGAAGATTCAAAGAGAGTGAGATGCCAGCTCCTTTCATTCAGTCAGTAGCTTCAATCATTTCTGGACGTTTTTCAATGGCAAAAATCAATGAATATTGTAAATGCACAAACAGTAATTTCTCCGCATTGCAAGGTGCAATTCTGAAATTTTTTGCTTTTTTCTGCTCCTCTTAGCATGATAAAGAAGATTCAAAGAGAGTGAGATGCCAGCTCCTTTCATTCAGTCAGTAGCTTCAATCATTTCTGGTATATGAATAACATGATGTTTTTCAATGGCAAAAATCAATGAATATTGTAAATGCACAAACAGTAATTTCTCCGCATTGCAAGGTGCAATTCTGAAATTTTTTGCTTTTTCCTGCTCCTCTTAGCATGATAAAGAAGATTCAAAGAGAGTGAGATGCCAGCTCCTTTCATTCAGTCAGTAGCTTCAATCATTTCTGGACGTTTTTCAATGGCAAAAATCAATGAATATTGTAAATGCACAAACAGTAATTTCTCCGCATTGCAAGGTGCAATTCTGAAATTTTTTGCTTTTTCCTGCTCCTCTTAGCATGATAAAGAAGATTCAAAGAGAGTGAGATGCCAGCTCCTTTCATTCAGTCAGTAGCTTCAATCATTTCTGGTATATGAATAACATGATGTTTTTCAATGGCAAAAATCAATGAATATTGTAAATGCACAAACAGTAATTTCTCCGCATTGCAAGGTGCAATTCTGAAATTTTTTGCTTTTTCCTGCTCCTCTTAGCATGATAAAGAAGATTCAAAGAGAGTGAGATGCCAGCTCCTTTAATTCAGTCAGTAGCTTCAATCATTTCTGGACGTTTTTCAATGGCAAAAATCAATGAATATTGTAAATGCACAAACAGTAATTTCTCCGCATTGCAAGGTGCAATTCTGAAATTTTTTGCTTTTTCCTGCTCCTCTTAGCATGATAAAGAAGATTCAAAGTGAGTGAGATGCCAGCTCCTTTCATTCAGTCAGTAGCTTCAAACATTTCTGGAATATGAATAACATGATGTTTTTCAATGGCAAAAATCAATGAATATTGTAAATGCACAAACAGTAATTTCTCCGCATTGCAAGGTGCAATTCTGAAATTTTTTGCTTTTTCCTGCTCCTCTTAGCATGATAAAGAAGATTCAAAGAGAGTGAGATGCCAGCTCCTTTCATTCAGTCAGTAGCTTCAATCATTTCTGGACGTTTTTCAATGGCAAAAATCAATGAATATTGTAAATGCACAAACAGTAATTTCTCCGCATTGCAAGGTGCAATTCTGAAATTTTTTGCTTTTTCCTGCTCCTCTTAGCATGATAAAGAAGATTCAAAGAGAATGAGATGCCAGCTCCTTTCATTCAGTCAGTAGCTTCAATCATTTCTGGACGTTTTTCAATGGCAAAAATCAATGAATATTGTAAATGCACAAACAGTAATTTCTCCGCATTGCAAGGTGCAATTCTGAAATTTTTTGCTTTTTCCTGCTCCTCTTAGCATGATAAAGAAGATTCAAAGAGAGTGAGATGCCAGCTCCTTTCATTCAGTCAGTAGCTTCAATCATTTCTGGACGTTTTTCAATAGCAAAAATCAATGAATATTGTAAATGCACAAACAGTAATTTCTCCGCATTGCAAGGTGCAATTCTGAAATTTTTTGCTTTTTCCTGCTCCTCTTAGCATGATAAAGAAGATTCAAAGAGAGTGAGATGCCAGCTCCTTTAATTCAGTCAGTAGCTTCAATCATTTCTGGACGTTTTTCAATGGCAAAAATCAATGAATATTGTAAATGCACAAACAGTAATTTCTCCGCATTGCAAGGTGCAATTCTGAAATTTTTTGCTTTTTCCTGCTCCTCTTAGCATGATAAAGAAGATTCAAAGAGAGTGAGATGCCAGCTCCTTTCATTCAGTCAGTAGCTTCAAACATTTCTGGAATATGAATAACATGATGTTTTTCAATGGCAAAAATCAATGAATATTGTAAATGCACAAACAGTAATTTCTCCGCATTGCAAGGTGCAATTCTGAAATTTTTTGCTTTTTCCTGCTCCTCTTAGCATGATAAAGAAGATTCAAAGAGAGTGAGATGCCAGCTCCTTTCATTCAGTCAGTAGCTTCAATCATTTCTGGACGTTTTTCAATGGCAAAAATCAATGAATATTGTAAATGCACAAACAGTAATTTCTCCGCATTGCAAGGTGCAATTCTGAAATTTTTTGCTTTTTCCTGCTCCTCTTAGCATGATAAAGAAGATTCAAAGAGAATGAGATGCCAGCTCCTTTCATTCAGTCAGTAGCTTCAATCATTTCTGGACGTTTTTCAACGGCAAAAATCAATGAATATTGTAAATGCACAAACAGTAATTTCTCCGCATTGCAAGGTGCAATTCTGAAATTTTTTGCTTTTTCCTGCTCCTCTTAGCATGATAAAGAAGATTCAAAGAGAGTGAGATGCCAGCTCCTTTCATTCAGTCAGTAGCTTCAATCATTTCTGGACGTTTTTCAATAGCAAAAATCAATGAATATTGTAAATGCACAAACAGTAATTTCTCCGCATTGCAAGGTGCAATTCTGAAATTTTTTGCTTTTTCCTGCTCCTCTTAGCATGATAAAGAAGATTCAAAGAGAGTGAGATGCCAGCTCCTTTCATTCAGTCAGTAGCTTTAATCATTTCTGGACGTTTTTCAATGGCAAAAATCAATGAATATTGTAAATGCACAAACAGTAATTTCTCCGCATTGCAAGGTGCAATTCTGAAATTTTTTGCTTTTTCCTGCTCCTCTTAGCATGATAAAGAAGACTCAAAGAGAGTGAGATGCCAGCTCCTTTCATTCAGTCAGTAGCTTCAATCATTTCTGGACGTTTTTCAATGGCAAAAATCAATGAATATTGTAAATGCACAAGCAGTAATTTCTCCACATTGCAAGGTGCAATTCTGAAATTTTTTGCTTTTTCCTGCTCCTCTTAGCATGATAAAGAAGATTCAAAGAGAGTGAGATGCCAGCTCCTTTCATTCAGTCAGTAGCTTCAATCATTTCTGGACGTTTTTCAATGGCAAAAATCAATGAATATTGTAAATGCACAAACAGTAATTTCTCCGCATTGCAAGGTGCAATTCTGAAATGTTTTGCTTTTTCCTGCTCCTCTTAGCATGAAAAAGAAGATTCAAAGAGCGTGAGATGCCAGCTCCTTTCATTCAGTCAGTAGCTTCAATCATTTCTGGTATATGAATAACATGATGTTTTTCAATGGCAAAAATCAATGAATATTGTAAATGCACAAACAGTAATTTCTCCGCATTGCAAGGTGCAATTCTGAATTTTTTTGCTTTTTCCTGCTCCTCTTAGCATGATAAAGAAGATTCAAAGAGAGTGAGATGCCAGCTCCTTTCATTCAGTCAGTAGCTTCAATCATTTCTGGACGTTTTTCAATGGCAAAAATCAATGAATATTGTAAATGCACAAACAGTAATTTCTCCGCATTGCAAGGTGCAATTCTGAAATTTTTTGCTTTTTCCTGCTCCTCTTAGCATGATAAAGAAGATTCAAAGAGAGTGAGATGCCAGCTCCTTTCAGTCAGTAGCTTCAATCATTTCTGGACATTTTTCAATGGCAAAAATCAATGAATATTGTAAATGCACAAACAGTAATTTCTCCGCATTGCAAGGTGCAATTCTGAAATTTTTTGCTTTTTCCTGCTCCTCTTAGCATGATAAAGAAGATTCAAAGAGAGTGAGATGCCAGCTCCTTTCATTCAGTCAGTAGCTTCAATCATTTCTGGACGTTTTTCAATGGCAAAAATCAATGAATATTGTAAATGCACAAACAGTAATTTCTCCGCATTGCAAGGTGCAATTCTGAAATTTTTTCTTTTTCCTGCTCCTCTTAGCATGATAAAGAAGATTCAAAGAGAGTGAGATGCCAGCTCCTTTCATTCAGTCAGTAGCTTCAATCATTTCTGGTATATGAATAACATGATGTTTTTCAATGGCAAAAATCAATGAATATTGTAAATGCACAAACAGTAATTTCTCCGCATTGCAAGGTGCAATTCTGAAATTTTTTGCTTTTTCCTGCTCCTCTTAGCATGATAAAGAAGATTCAAAGAGAGTGAGATGCCAGCTCCTTTCATTCAGTCAGTAGCTTCAATCATTTCTGGACGTTTTTCAATGGCAAAAATCAATGAATATTGTAAATGCACAAACAGTAATTTCTCCGCATTGCAAGGTGCAATTCTGAAATTTTTTGCTTTTTCCTGCTCCTCTTAGCATGATAAAGAAGATTCAAAGAGAGTGAGATGCCAGCTCCTTTCATTCAGTCAGTAGCTTCAAACATTTCTGGTATATGAATAACATGATGTTTTTCAATGGCAAAAATCAATGAATATTGTAAATGCACAAACAGTAATTTCTTCGCATTGCAAGGTGCAATTCTGAAATTTTTTGCTTTTTCCTGCTCCTCTTAGCATGATAAAGAAGATTCAAAGAGAGTGAGATGCCAGCTCCTTTCATTCAGTCAGTAGCTTCAAACATTTCTGGTATATGAATAACATGATGTTTTTCAATGGCAAAAATCAATGAATATTGTAAATGCACAAACAGTAATTTCTCCGCATTGCAAGGTGCAATTCTGAAATTTTTTGCTTTTTCCTGCTCCTCTTAGCATGATAAAGAAGATTCAAAGAGAGTGAGATGCCAGCTCCTTTCATTCAGTCAGTAGCTTCAATCATTTCTGGACGTTTTTCAATGGCAAAAATCAATGAATATTGTAAATGCACAAACAGTAATTTCTCCGCATTGCAAGGTGCAATTCTGAAATTTTTTGCTTTTTCCTGCTCCTCTTAGTATGATAAAGAAGATTCAAAGAGAGTGAGATGCCAGCTCCTTTCATTCAGTCAGTAGCTTCAAACATTTCTGGTATATGAATAACATGATGTTTTTCAATGGCAAAAATCAATGAATATTGTAAATGCACAAACAGTAATTTCTCCGCATTGCAAGGTGCAATTCTGAAATTTTTTGCTTTTTCCTGCTCCTCTTAGCATGATAAAGAAGATTCAAAGAGAGTGAGATGCCAGCTCCTTTCATTCAGTCAGTAGCTTCAATCATTTCTGGTATATGAATAACATGATGTTTTTCAATGGCAAAAATTAATGAATATTGTAAATGCACAAACAGTAATTTCTCCGCATTGCAAGGTGCAATTCTGAAATTTTTTGCTTTTTCCGGCTCCTCTTAGCATGATAAAGAAGATTCAAAGAGAGTGAGATGCCAGCTCCTTTCATTCAGTCAGTAGCTTCAATCATTTCTGGACGTTTTTCAATGGCAAAAATCAATGAATATTGTAAATGCACAAACAGTAATTTCTCCGCATTGAAGGTGCAATTCTGAAATTTTTTGCTTTTTCCTGCTCCTCTTAGCATGATAAAGAAGATTCAAAGAGAGTGAGATGCCAGCTCCTTTCATTCAGTCAGTAGCTTCAAACATTTCTGGTATATGAATAACATGATGTTTTTCAATGGCAAAAATCAATGAATATTGTAAATGCACAAACAGTAATTTCTCCGCATTGCAAGGTGCAATTCTGAAATTTTTTGCTTTTTCCTGCTCCTCTTAGCATGATAAAGAAGATTCAAAGAGAGTGAGATGAGAGCTCCTTTCATTCAGTCAGTAGCTTCAATCATTTCTGGACGTTTTTCAATGGCAAAAATCAATGAATATTGTAAATGCACAAACAGTAATTTCTCCGCATTGCAAGGTGCAATTCTGAAATGTTTTGCTTTTTCCTGCTCCTCTTAGCATGATAAAGAAGATTCAAAGAGAGTGAGATGCCAGCTCCTTTCATTCAGTCAGTAGCTTCAATCATTTCTGGACGTTTTTCAATGGCAAAAATCAATGAATATTGTAAATGCACAAACAGTAATTTCTCCGCATTGCAAGGTGCAATTCTGAAATTTTTTGCTTTTTCCTGCTCCTCTTAGCATGATAAAGAAGATTCAAAGAGAGTGAGATGCCAGCTCCTTTCATTCAGTCAGTAGCATCAAACATTTCTGGTATATGAATAACATGATGTTTTTCAATGGCAAAAATCAATGAATATTGTAAATGCACAAACAGTAATTTCTTCGAATTGCAAGGTGCAATTCTGAAATTTTTTGCTTTTTCCTGCTCCTCTTAGCATGATAAAGAAGATTCAAAGAGAGTGAGATGCCAGCTCCTTTCATTCAGTCAGTAGCTTCAAACATTTCTGGTATATGAATAACATGATGTTTTTCAATGGCGGCAAAAATCAATGAATATTGTAAATGCACAAACAGTAATTTCTCCGCATTGCAAGGTGCAATTCTGTAATTTTTTGCTTTTTCCTGCTCCTCTTAGCATGATAAAGAAGATTCAAAGAGAGTGAGATGCCAGCTCCTTTCATTCAGTCAGTAGCTTCAATCATTTCTGGACGTTTTTCAATGGCAAAAATCAATGAATATTGTAAATGCACAAACAGTAATTTCTCCGCATTGCAAGGTGCAATTCTGAAATTTTTTGCTTTTTCCTGCTCCTCTTAGCATGATAAAGAAGATTCAAAGAGAGTGAGATGCCAGCTCCTTTCATTCAGTCAGTAGCTTCAATCATTTCTGGACGTTTTTCAATGGCAAAAATCAATGAATATTGTAAATGCACAAACAGTAATTTCTCCGCATTGCAAGGTGCAATTCTGAAATTTTTTGCTTTTTCCTGCTCCTCTTAGTATGATAAAGAAGATTCAAAGAGAGTGAGATGCCAGCTCCTTTCATTCAGTCAGTAGCTTCAAACATTTCTGGTATATGAATAACATGATGTTTTTCAATGGCAAAAATCAATGAATATTGTAAATGCACAAACAGTAATTTCTCCGCATTGCAAGGTGCAATTCTGAAATTTTTTGATTTTTCCTGCTCCTCTTAGCATGATAAAGAAGATTCAAAGAGAGTGAGATGCCAGCTCCTTTCATTCAGTCAGTAGCTTCAATCATTTCTGGTATATGAATAACATGATGTTTTTCAATGGCAAAAATTAATGAATATTGTAAATGCACAAACAGTAATTTCTCCGCATTGCAAGGTGCAATTCTGAAATTTTTTGCTTTTTCCTGCTCCTCTTAGCATGATAAAGAAGATTCAAAGAGAGTGAGATGCCAGCTCCTTTCATTCAGTCAGTAGCTTCAATCATTTCTGGACGTTTTTCAATGGCAAAAATCAATGAATATTGTAAATGCACAAACAGTAATTTCTCCGCATTGAAGGTGCAATTCTGAAATTTTTTGCTTTTTCCTGCTCCTCTTAGTATGATAAAGAAGATTCAAAGAGAGTGAGATGCCAGCTCCTTTCATTCAGTCAGTAGCTTCAAACATTTCTCGTATATGAATAACATGATGTTTTTCAATGGCAAAAATCAATGAATATTGTAAATGCACAAACAGTAATTTCTCCGCATTGCAAGGTGCAATTCTGAAATTTTTTGCTTTTTCCTGCTCCTCTTAGCATGATAAAGAAGATTCAAAGAGAGTGAGATGCCAGCTCCTTTCATTCAGTCAGTAGCTTCAATCATTTCTGGTATATGAATAACATGATGTTTTTCAATGGCAAAAATTAATGAATATTGTAAATGCACAAACAGTAATTTCTCCGCATTGCAAGGTGCAATTCTGAAATTTTTTGCTTTTTCCTGCTCCTCTTAGCATGATAAAGAAGATTCAAAGAGAGTGAGATGCCAGCTCCTTTCATTCAGTCAGTAGCTTCAATCATTTCTGGACGTTTTTCAATGGCAAAAATCAATGAATATTGTAAATGCACAAACAGTAATTTCTCCGCATTGAAGGTGCAATTCTGAAATTTTTTGCTTTTTCCTGCTCCTCTTAGCATGATAAAGAAGATTCAAAGAGAGTGAGATGCCAGCTCCTTTCATTCAGTCAGTAGCTTCAAACATTTCTGGTATATGAATAACATGATGTTTTTCAATGGCAAAAATCAATGAATATTGTAAATGCACAAACAGTAATTTCTCCGCATTGCAAGGTGCAATTCTGAAATTTTTTGCTTTTTCCTGCTCCTCTTAGCATGATAAAGAAGATTCAAAGAGAGTGAGATGCCAGCTCCTTTCATTCAGTCAGTAGCTTCAATCATTTCTGGACGTTTTTCAATGGCAAAAATCAATGAATATTGTAAATGCACAAACAGTAATTTCTCCGCATTGCAAGGTGCAATTCTGAAATTTTTTGCTTTTTCCTGCTCCTCTTAGCATGATAAAGAAGATTCAAAGAGAGTGAGATGCCAGCTCCTTTCATTCAGTCAGTAGCTTCAATCATTTCTGGACGTTTTTCAATGGCAAAAATCAATGAATATTGTAAATGCACAAACAGTAATTTCTCCGCATTGCAAGGTGCAATTCTGAAATTTTTTGCTTTTTCCTGCTCCTCTTAGCATGATAAAGAAGATTCAAAGAGAGTGAGATGCCAGCTCCTTTCATTCAGTCAGTAGCTTCAATCATTTCTGGTATATGAATAACATGATGTTTTTCAATGGCAAAAATCAATGAATATTGTAAATGCACAAACAGTAATTTCTCCACATTGCAAGGTGCAATTCTGAAATTTTTTGCTTTTTCCTGCTCCTCTTAGCATGATAAAGAAGATTCAAAGAGAGTGAGATGCCAGCTCCTTTCATTCAGTCAGTAGCTTCAATCATTTCTGGTATATGAATAACATGATGTTTTTCAATGGCAAAAATTAATGAATATTGTAAATGCACAAACAGTAATTTCTCCGCATTGCAAGGTGCAATTCTGAAATTTTTTGCTTTTTCCTGCTCCTCTTAGCATGATAAAGAAGATTCAAAGAGAGTGAGATGCCAGCTCCTTTCATTCAGTCAGTAGCTTCAATCATTTCTGGACGTTTTTCAATGGCAAAAATCAATGAATATTGTAAATGCACAAACAGTAATTTCTCCGCATTGAAGGTGCAATTCTGTAATTTTTTGCTTTTTCCTGCTCCTCTTAGTATGATAAAGAAGATTCAAAGAGAGTGAGATGCCAGCTCCTTTCATTCAGTCAGTAGCTTCAAACATTTCTGGTATATGAATAACATGATGTTTTTCAATGGCAAAAATCAATGAATATTGTAAATGCACAAACAGTAATTTCTCCGCATTGCAAGGTGCAATTCTGAAATTTTTTGCTTTTTCCTGCTCCTCTTAGCATGATAAAGAAGATTCAAAGAGAGTGAGATGCCAGCTCCTTTCATTCAGTCAGTAGCTTCAATCATTTCTGGACGTTTTTCAATGGCAAAAATCAATGAATATTGTAAATGCACAAACAGTAATTTCTCCGCATTGCAAGGTGCAATTCTGAAATTTTTTGCTTTTTCCTGCTCCTCTTAGTATGATAAAGAAGATTCAAAGAGAGTGAGATGCCAGCTCCTTTCATTCAGTCAGTAGCTTCAAACATTTCTGGTATATGAATAACATGATGTTTTTCAATGGCAAAAATCAATGAATATTGTAAATGCACAAACAGTAATTTCTCCGCATTGCAAGGTGTAATTCTGAAATTTTTTGCTTTTTCCTGCTCCTCTTAGCATGATAAAGAAGATTCAAAGAGAGTGAGATGCCAGCTCCTTTCATTCAGTCAGTAGCTTCAATCATTTCTGGTATATGAATAACATGATGTTTTTCAATGGCAAAAATTAATGAATATTGTAAATGCACAAACAGTAATTTCTCCGCATTGCAAGGTGCAATTCTGAAATTTTTTGCTTTTTCCTGCTCCTCTTAGCATGATAAAGAAGATTCAAAGAGAGTGAGATGCCAGCTCCTTTCATTCAGTCAGTAGCTTCAATCATTTCTGGACGTTTTTCAATGGCAAAAATCAATGAATATTGTAAATGCACAAACAGTAATTTCTCCGCATTGAAGGTGCAATTCTGAAATTTTTTGCTTTTTCCTGCTCCTCTTAGCATGATAAAGATGATTCAAAGAGAGTGAGATGCCAGCTCCTTTCATTCAGTCAGTAGCTTCAAACATTTCTGGTATATGAATAGCATGATGTTTTTCAATGGCAAAAATCAATGAATATTGTAAATGCACAAACAGTAATTTCTCCGCATTGCAAGGTGCAACTCTGAAATTTTTTGCTTTTTCCTGCTCCTCTTAGCATGATAAAGAAGATTCAAAGAGAGTGAGATGCCAGCTCCTTTCATTCAGTCAGTAGCTTCAATCATTTCTGGACGTTTTTCAATGGCAAAAATCAATGAATATTGTAAATGCACAAACAGTAATTTCTCCGCATTGCAAGGTGCAATTCTGAATTTTTTTGCTTTTTCCTGCTCCTCTTAGTATGATAAAGAAGATTCAAAGAGAGTGAGATGCCAGCTCCTTTCATTCAGTCAGTAGCTTCAAACATTTCTGGTATATGAATAACATGATGTTTTTCAATGGCAAAAATCAATGAATATTGTAAATGCACAAACAGTAATTTCTCCGCATTGCAAGGTGCAATTCTGAAATTTTTTGCTTTTTCCTGCTCCTCTTAGCATGATAAAGAAGATTCAAAGAGAGTGAGATGCCAGCTCCTTTCATTCAGTCAGTAGCTTCAATCATTTCTGGACGTTTTTCAATGGCAAAAATCAATGAATATTGTAAATGCACAAACAGTTATTTCTCCGCATTGAAGGTGCAATTCTGAAATTTTTTGCTTTTTCCTGCTCCTCTTAGCATGATAAAGAAGATTCAAAGAGAGTGAGATGCCAGCTCCTTTCATTCAGTCAGTAGCTTCAAACATTTCTGGTATATGAATAACATGATGTTTTTCAATGGCAAAAATCAATGAATATTGTAAATGCACAAACAGTAATTTCTCCGCATTGCAAGGTGCAATTCTGAAATTTTTTGCTTTTTCCTGCTCCTCTTAGCATGATAAAGCAGATTCAAAGAGAGTGAGATGCCAGCTCCTTTCATTCAGTCAGTAGCTTCAATCATTTCTGGACGTTTTTTAATGGCAAAAATCAATGAATATTGTAAATGCACAAACAGTAATTTCTCCGCATTGCAAGGTGCAATTCTGAAATTTTTTGCTTTTTCCTGCTCCTCTTAGCATGATAAAGAAGATTCAAAGAGAGTGAGATGCCAGCTCCTTTCATTCAGTCAGTAGCTTCAATCATTTCTGGTATATGAATAACATGATGTTTTTCAATGGCAAAAATCAATGAATATTGTAAATGCACAAACAGTAATTTCTCCGCATTGCAAGGTGCAATTCTGAAATTTTTTGCTTTTTCCTGCTCCTCTTAGCATGATAAAGAAGATTCAAAGAGAGTGAGATGCCAGCTCCTTTCATTCAGTCAGTAGCTTCAATCATTTCTGGACGTTTTTCAATGGCAAAAATCAATGAATATTGTAAATGCACAAACAGTAATTTCTCCGCATTGCAAGGTGCAATTCTGAAATTTTTTGCTTTTTCCTGCTCCTCTTAGCATGGTAAAGAAGACTCAAAGAGAGTGAGATGCCAGCTCCTTTCATTCAGTCAGTAGCTTCAATCATTTCTGGACGTTTTTCAACGGCAAAAATCAATGAATATTGTAGATGCACAAACAGTAATTTCTCCGCATTGCAAGGTGCAATTCTGAAATTTTTTGCTTTTTCCTGCTCCTCTTAGCATGATAAAGAAGATTCAAAGAGACTGAGATGCCAGCTCCTTTCATTCAGTCAGTAGCTTCAATCATTTCTGGACGTTTTTCAATGGCAAAAATCAATGAATATTGTAAATGCACAAACAGTAATTTCTCCGCATTGCAAGGTGCAATTCTGAAATTTTTTGCTTTTTCCTGCTCCTCTTAGCATGATAAAGAAGATTCAAAGAGAGTGAGATGCCAGCTCCTTTCATTCAGTCAGTAGCTTCAATCATTTCTGGATGTTTTTCAATGGCAAAAATCAATGAATATTGTAAATGCACAAACAGTAATTTCTCCGCATTGCAAGGTGCAATTCTGAAATTTTTTGCTTTTTCCTGCTCCTCTTAGCATGATAAAGAAGATTCAAAGAGAGTGAGATGCCAGCTCCTTTCATTCAGTCAGTAGCTTCAATCATTTCTGGACGTTTTTCAATGGCAAAAATCAATGAATATTGTAAATGCACAAACAGTAATTTCTCCGCATTGCAAGGTGCAATTCTGAAATTTTTTGCTTTTTCCTGCTCCTCTTAGCATGATAAAGAAGATTCAAAGAGAGTGAGATGCCAGCTCCTTTCATTCAGTCAGTAGCATCAAACATTTCTGGTATATGAATAACATGATGTTTTTCAATGGCAAAAATCAATGAATATTGTAAATGCACAAACAGTAATTTCTTCGCATTGCAAGGTGCAATTCTGAAATTTTTTGCTTTTTCCTGCTCCTCTTAGCATGATAAAGAAGATTCAAAGAGAGTGAGATGCCAGCTCCTTTCATTCAGTCAGTAGCTTCAAACATTTCTGGTATATGAATAACATGATGTTTTTCAATGGCGGCAAAAATCAATGAAAATTGTAAATGCACAAACAGTAATTTCTCCGCATTGCAAGGTGCAATTCTGAAATTTTTTGCTTTTTCCTGCTCCTCTTAGCATGATAAAGAAGATTCAAAGAGAGTGAGATGCCAGCTCCTTTCATTCAGTCAGTAGCTTCAATCATTTCTGGACGTTTTTCAATGGCAAAAATCAATGAATATTGTAAATGCACAAACAGTAATTTCTCCGCATTGCAAGGTGCAATTCTGAAATTTTTTGCTTTTTCCTGCTCCTCTTAGCATGATAAAGAAGATTCAAAAAGAGTGAGATGCCAGCTCCTTTCATTCAGTCAGTAGCTTCAATCATTTCTGGACGTTTTTCAATGGCAAAAATCAATGAATATTGTAAATGCACAAACAGTAATTTCTCCGCATTGCAAGGTGCAATTCTGAAATTTTTTGCTTTTTCCTGCTCCTCTTAGCATGATAAAGAAGATTCAAAGAGAGTGAGATGCCAGCTCCTTTCATTCAGTCAGTAGCTTCAATCATTTCTGGTATATGAATAACATGATGTTTTTCAATGGCAAAAATTAATGAATATTGTAAATGCACAAACAGTAATTTCTCCGCATTGCAAGGTGCAATTCTGAAATTTTTTGCTTTTTCCTGCTCCTCTTAGCATGATAAAGAAGATTCAAAGAGAGTGAGATGCCAGCTCCTTTCATTCAGTCAGTAGCTTCAATCATTTCTGGACGTTTTTCAATGGCAAAAATCAATGAATATTGTAAATGCACAAACAGTAATTTCTCCGCATTGCAAGGTGCAATTCTGAAATTTTTTGCTTTTTCCTGCTCGTCTTAGCATGGTAAAGAAGACTCAAAGAGAGTGAGATGCCAGCTCCTTTCATTCAGTCAGTAGCTTCAATCATTTCTGGACGTTTTTCAACGGCAAAAATCAATGAATATTGTAGATGCACAAACAGTAATTTCTCCGCATTGCAAGGTGCAATTCTGAAATTTTTTGCTTTTTCCTGCTCCTCTTAGCATGATAAAGAAGATTCAAAGAGACTGAGATGCCAGCTCCTTTCATTCAGTCAGTAGCTTCAATCATTTCTGGACGTTTTTCAATGGCAAAAATCAATGAATATTGTAAATGCACAAACAGTAATTTCTCCGCATTGCAAGGTGCAATTCTGAAATTTTTTGCTTTTTCCTGCTCCTCTTAGCATGATAAAGAAGATTCAAAGAGAGTGAGATGCCAGCTCCTTTCATTCAGTCAGTAGCTTCAATCATTTCTGGATGTTTTTCAATGGCAAAAATCAATGAATATTGTAAATGCACAAACAGTAATTTCTCCGCATTGCAAGGTGCAATTCTGAAATTTTTTGCTTTTTCCTGCTCCTCTTAGCATGATAAAGAAGATTCAAAGAGAGTGAGATGCCAGCTCCTTTCATTCAGTCAGTAGCTTCAATCATTTCTGGACGTTTTTCAATGGCAAAAATCAATGAATATTGTAAATGCACAAACAGTAATTTCTACGCATTGCAAGGTGCAATTCTGAAATTTTTTGCTTTTTCCTGCTCCTCTTAGCATGATAAAGAAGATTCAAAGAGAGTGAGATGCCAGCTCCTTTCATTCAGTCAGTAGCATCAAACATTTCTGGTATATGAATAACATGATGTTTTTCAATGGCAAAAATCAATGAATATTGTAAATGCACAAACAGTAATTTCTTCGCATTGCAAGGTGCAATTCTGAAATTTTTTGCTTTTTCCTGCTCCTCTTAGTATGATAAAGAAGATTCAAAGAGAGTGAGATGCCAGCTCCTTTCATTCAGTCAGTAGCTTCAAACATTTCTGGTATATGAATAACATGATGTTTTTCAATGGCAAAAATCAATGAATATTGTAAATGCACAAACAGTAATTTCTTCGCATTGCAAGGTGCAATTCTGAAATTTTTTGCTTTTTCCTGCTCCTCTTAGTATGATAAAGAAGATTCAAAGAGAGTGAGATGCCAGCTCCTTTCATTCAGTCAGTAGCTTCAAACATTTCTGGTATATGAATAACATGATGTTTTTCAATGGCGGCAAAAATCAATGAATATTGTAAATGCACAAACAGTAATTTCTCCGCATTGCAAGGTGCAATTCTGAAATTTTTTGCTTTTTCCTGCTCCTCTTAGCATGATAAAGAAGATTCAAAGAGAGTGAGATGCCAGCTCCTTTCATTCAGTCAGTAGCTTCAATCATTTCTGGACGTTTTTCAATGGCAAAAATCAATGAATATTGTAAATGCACAAACAGTAATTTCTCCGCATTGCAAGGTGCAATTCTGAAATTTTTTGCTTTTTCCTGCTCCTCTTAGCATGATAAAGATGATTCAAAGAGAGTGAGATGCCAGCTCCTTTCATTCAGTCAGTAGCTTCAATCATTTCTGGACGTTTTTCAATGGCAAAAATCAATGAATATTGTAAATGCACAAACAGTAATTTCTCCGCATTGCAAGGTGCAATTCTGAAATTTTTTGCTTTTTCCTGCTCCTCTTAGTATGATAAAGAAGATTCAAAGAGAGTGAGATGCCAGCTCCTTTCATTCAGTCAGTAGCTTCAAACATTTCTGGTATATGAATAACATGATGTTTTTCAATGGCAAAAATCAATGAATATTGTAAATGCACAAACAGTAATTTCTCCGCATTGCAAGGTGCAATTCTGAAATTTTTTGCTTTTTCCTGCTCCTCTTAGCATGATAAAGAAGATTCAAAGAGAGTGAGATGCCAGCTCCTTTCATTCAGTCAGTAGCTTCAATCATTTCTGGTATATGAATAACATGATGTTTTTCAATGGCAAAAATTAATGAATATTGTAAATGCACAAACAGTAATTTCTCCGCATTGCAAGGTGCAATTCTGAAATTTTTTGCTTTTTCCTGCTCCTCTTAGCATGATAAAGAAGATTCAAAGAGAGTGAGATGCCAGCTCCTTTCATTCAGTCAGTAGCTTCAATCATTTCTGGACGTTTTTCAATGGCAAAAATCAATGAATATTGTAAATGCACAAACAGTAATTTCTCCGCATTGAAGGTGCAATTCTGAAATTTTTTGCTTTTTCCTGCTCCTCTTAGTATGATAAAGAAGATTCAAAGAGAGTGAGATGCCAGCTCCTTTCATTCAGTCAGTAGCTTCAAACATTTCTGGTATATGAATAACATGATGTTTTTCAATGGCAAAAATCAATGAATATTGTAAATGCACAAACAGTAATTTCTCCGCATTGCAAGGTGCAATTCTGAAATTTTTTGCTTTTTCCTGCTCCTCTTAGCATGATAAAGAAGATTCAAAGAGAGTGAGATGCCAGCTCCTTTCATTCAGTCAGTAGCTTCAATCATTTCTGGACGTTTTTCAATGGCAAAAATCAATGAATATTGTAAATGCACAAACAGTAATTTCTCCGCATTGCAAGGTGCAATTCTGAAATTTTTTGCTTTTTCCTGCTCCTCTTAGTATGATAAAGAAGATTCAAAGAGAGTGAGATGCCAGCTCCTTTCATTCAGTCAGTAGCTTCAAACATTTCTGGTATATGAATAACATGATGTTTTTCAATGGCAAAAATCAATGAATATTGTAAATGCACAAACAGTAATTTCTCCGCATTGCAAGGTGCAATTCTGAAATTTTTTGCTTTTTCCTGCTCCTCTTAGCATGATAAAGAAGATTCAAAGAGAGTGAGATGCCAGCTCCTTTCATTCAGTCAGTAGCTTCAATCATTTCTGGTATATGAATAACATGATGTTTTTCAATGGCAAAAATTAATGAATATTGTAAATGCACAAACAGTAATTTCTCCGCATTGCAAGGTGCAATTCTGAAATTTTTTGCTTTTTCCTGCTCCTCTTAGCATGATAAAGAAGATTCAAAGAGAGTGAGATGCCAGCTCCTTTCATTCAGTCAGTAGCTTCAATCATTTCTGGACGTTTTTCAATGGCAAAAATCAATGAATATTGTAAATGCACAAACAGTAATTTCTCCGCATTGAAGGTGCAATTCTGAAATTTTTTGCTTTTTCCTGCTCCTCTTAGCATGATAAAGAAGATTCAAAGAGAGTGAGATGCCAGCTCCTTTCATTCAGTCAGTAGCTTCAAACATTTCTGGTATATGAATAACATGATGTTTTTCAATGGCAAAAATCAATGAATATTGTAAATGCACAAACAGTAATTTCTCCGCATTGCAAGGTGCAATTCTGAAATTTTTTGCTTTTTCCTTCTCCTCTTAGCATGATAAAGAAGATTCAAAGAGAGTGAGATGAGAGCTCCTTTCATTCAGTCAGTAGCTTCAATCATTTCTGGACGTTTTTCAATGGCAAAAATCAATGAATATTGTAAATGCACAAACAGTAATTTCTCCGCATTGCAAGGTGCAATTCTGAAATTTTTTGCTTTTTCCTGCTCCTCTTAGCATGATAAAGAAGATTCAAAGAGAGTGAGATGCCAGCTCCTTTCATTCAGTCAGTAGCTTCAATCATTTCTGGACGTTTTTCAATGGCAAAAATCAATGAATATTGTAAATGCACAAACAGTAATTTCTCCGCATTGCAAGGTGCAATTCTGAAATTTTTTGCTTTTTCCTGCTCCTCTTAGCATGATAAAGAAGATTCAAAGAGAGTGAGATGCCAGCTCCTTTCATTCAGTCAGTAGCTTCAATCATTTCTGGTATTTCAATAACATGATGTTTTTCAATGGCAAAAATCAATGAATATTGTAAATGCACAAACAGTAATTTCTCCGCATTGCAAGGTGCAATTCTGAAATTTTTTGCTTTTTCCTGCTCCTCTTAGCATGATAAAGAAGATTCAAAGAGAGTGAGATGCCAGCTCCTTTCATTCAGTCAGTAGCTTCAATCATTTCTGGACGTTTTTCAATGGCAAAAATCAATGAATATTGTAAATGCACAAACAGTAATTTCTCCGCATTGCAAGGTGCAATTCTGAAATTTTTTGCTTTTTCCTGCTCCTCTTAGCATGGTAAAGAAGACTCAAAGAGAGTGAGATGCCAGCTCCTTTCATTCAGTCAGTAGCTTCAATCATTTCTGGACGTTTTTCAACGGCAAAAATCAATGAATATTGTAGATGCACAAACAGTAATTTCTCCGCATTGCAAGGTGCAATTCTGAAATTTTTTGCTTTTTCCTGCTCCTCTTAGCATGATAAAGAAGATTCAAAGAGACTGAGATGCCAGCTCCTTTCATTCAGTCAGTAGCTTCAATCATTTCTGGACGTTTTTCAATGGCAAAAATCAATGAATATTGTAAATGCACAAACAGTAATTTCTCCGCATTGCAAGGTGCAATTCTGAAATTTTTTGCTTTTTCCTGCTCCTCTTAGCATGATAAAGAAGATTCAAAGAGAGTGAGATGCCAGCTCCTTTCATTCAGTCAGTAGCTTCAATCATTTCTGGATGTTTTTCAATGGCAAAAATCAATGAATATTGTAAATGCACAAACAGTAATTTCTCCGCATTGCAAGGTGCAATTCTGAAATTTTTTGCTTTTTCCTGCTCCTCTTAGCATGATAAAGAAGATTCAAAGAGAGTGAGATGCCAGCTCCTTTCATTCAGTCAGTAGCTTCAATCATTTCTGGACGTTTTTCAATGGCAAAAGTCAATGAATATTGTAAATGCACAAACAGTAATTTCTCCGCATTGCAAGGTGCAATTCTGAAATTTTTTGCTTTTTCCTGCTCCTCTTAGCATGATAAAGAAGATTCAAAGAGAGTGAGATGCCAGCTCCTTTCATTCAGTCAGTAGCATCAAACATTTCTGGTATATGAATAACATGATGTTTTTCAATGGCAAAAATCAATATATATTATAAATGCACAAACAGTAATTTATTCGCATTGCAAGGTGCAATTCTGAAATTTTTTGCTTTTTCCTGCTCCTCTTAGCATGATAAAGAAGATTCAAAGAGAGTGAGATGCCAGCTCCTTTCATTCAGTCAGTAGCTTCAAACATTTCTGGTATATGAATAACATGATGTTTTTCAATGGCGGCAAAAATCAATGAATATTGTAAATGCACAAACAGTAATTTCTCCGCATTGCAAGGTGCAATTCTGAAATTTTTTGCTTTTTCCTGCTCCTCTTAGCATGATAAAGAAGATTCAAAGAGAGTGAGATGCCAGCTCCTTTCATTCAGTCAGTAGCTTCAATCATTTCTGGACGTTTTTCAATGGCAAAAATCAATGAATATTGTAAATGCACAAACAGTAATTTCTCCGCATTGCAAGGTGCAATTCTGAAATTTTTTGCTTTTTCCTGCTCCTCTTAGCATGATAAAGAAGATTCAAAGAGAGTGAGATGCCAGCTCCTTTCATTCAGTCAGTAGCTTCAATCATTTCTGGACGTTTTTCAATGGCAAAAATCAATGAATATTGTAAATGCACAAACAGTAATTTCTCCGCATTGCAAGGTGCAATTCTGAAATTTTTTGCTTTTTCCTGCTCCTCTTAGTATGATAAAGAAGATTCAAAGAGAGTGAGATGCCAGCTCCTTTCATTCAGTCAGTAGCTTCAAACATTTCTGGTATATGAATAACATGATGTTTTTCAATGGCAAAAATCAATGAATATTGTAAATGCACAAACAGTAATTTCTCCGCATTGCAAGGTGCAATTCTGAAATTTTTTGCTTTTTCCTGCTCCTCTTAGCATGATAAAGAAGATTCAAAGAGAGTGAGATGCCAGCTCCTTTCATTCAGTCAGTAGCTTCAATCATTTCTGGATGTTTTTCAATGGCAAAAATCAATGAATATTGTAAATGCACAAACAGTAATTTCTCCGCATTGCAAGGTGCAATTCTGAAATTTTTTGCTTTTTCCTGCTCCTCTTAGCATGATAAAGAAGATTCAAAGAGAGTGAGATGCCAGCTCCTTTCATTCAGTCAGTAGCTTCAATCATTTCTGGACGTTTTTCAATGGCAAAAATCAATGAATATTGTAAATGCACAAACAGTAATTTCTCCGCATTGCAAGGTGCAATTCTGAAATTTTTTGCTTTTTCCTGCTCCTCTTAGCATGATAAAGAAGATTCAAAGAGAGTGAGATGCCAGCTCCTTTCATTCAGTCAGTAGCTTCAAACATTTCTGGTATATGAATAACATGATGTTTTTCAATGGCAAAAATCAATGAATATTGTAAATGCACAAACAGTAATTTCTCCGCATTGCAAGGTGCAATTCTGAAATTTTTTGCTTTTTCCTGCTCCTCTTAGCATGATAAAGAAGATTCAAAGAGAGTGAGATGCCAGCTCCTTTCATTCAGTCAGTAGCTTCAAACATTTCTGGTATATGAATAACATGATGTTTTTCAATGGCAAAAATCAATGAATATTGTAAATGCACAAAGAGTAATTTCTCCGCATTGCAAGGTGCAATTCTGAAATTTTTTGCTTTTTCCTGCTCCTCTTAGCATGATAAAGAAGATTCAAAGAGAGTGAGATGCCAGCTCCTTTCATTCAGTCAGTAGCTTCAATCATTTCTGGATGTTTTTCAATGGCAAAAATCAATGAATATTGTAAATGCACAAACAGTAATTTCTCCGCATTGCAAGGTGCAATTCTGAAATTTTTTGCTTTTTCCTGCTCCTCTTAGCATGATAAAGAAGATTCAAAGAGAGTGAGATGCCAGCTCCTTTCATTCAGTCAGTAGCTTCAATCATTTCTGGACGTTTTTCAATGGCAAAAATCAATGAATATTGTAAATGCACAAACAGTAATTTCTCCGCATTGCAAGGTGCAATTCTGAAATTTTTTGCTTTTTCCTGCTCCTCTTAGCATGATAAAGAAGATTCAAAGAGAGTGAGATGCCAGCTCCTTTCATTCAGTCAGTAGCTTCAAACATTTCTGGTATATGAATAACATGATGTTTTTCAATGGCAAAAATCAATGAATATTGTAAATGCACAAACAGTAATTTCTCCGCATTGCAAGGTGCAATTCTGAAATTTTTTGCTTTTTCCTGCTCCTCTTAGCATGATAAAGAAGATTCAAAGAGAGTGAGATGCCAGCTCCTTTCATTCAGTCAGTAGCTTCAAACATTTCTGGTATATGAATAACATGATGTTTTTCAATGGCAAAAATCAATGAATATTGTAAATGCACAAACAGTAATTTCTCCGCATTGCAAGGTGCAATTCTGAAATTTTTTGCTTTTTCCTGCTCCTCTTAGCATGATAAAGAAGATTCAAAGAGAGTGAGATGAGAGCTCCTTTCATTCAGTCAGTAGCTTCAATCATTTCTGGACGTTTTTCAATGGCAAAAATCAATGAATATTGTAAATGCACAAACAGTAATTTCTCCGCATTGCAAGGTGCAATTCTGAAATTTTTTGCTTTTTCCTGCTCCTCTTAGCATGATAAAGAAGATTCAAAGAGAGTGAGATGCCAGCTCCTTTCATTCAGTCAGTAGCTTCAATCATTTCTGGACGTTTTTCAATGGCAAAAATCAATGAATATTGTAAATGCACAAACAGTAATTTCTCCGCATTGCAAGGTGCAATTCTGAAATTTTTTGCTTTTTCCTGCTCCTCTTAGCATGATAAAGAAGATTCAAAGAGAGTGAGATGCCAGCTCCTTTCATTCAGTCAGTAGCTTCAATCATTTCTGGTATATGAATAACATGATGTTTTTCAATGGCAAAAATCAATGAATATTGTAAATGCACAAACAGTAATTTCTCCGCATTGCAAGGTGCAATTCTGAAATTTTTTGCTTTTTCCTGCTCCTCTTAGCATGATAAAGAAGATTCAAAGAGACTGAGATGCCAGCTCCTTTCATTCAGTCAGTAGCTTCAATCATTTCTGGACGTTTTTCAATGGCAAAAATCAATGAATATTGTAAATGCACAAAGAGTAATTTCTCCGCATTGCAAGGTGCAATTCTGAAATTTTTTGCTTTTTCCTGCTCCTCTTAGCATGATAAAGAAGATTCAAAGAGAGTGAGATGCCAGCTCCTTTCATTCAGTCAGTAGCTTCAATCATTTCTGGATGTTTTTCAATGGCAAAAATCAATGAATATTGTAAATGCACAAACAGTAATTTCTCCGCATTGCAAGGTGCAATTCTGAAATTTTTTGCTTTTTCCTGCTCCTCTTAGCATGATAAAGAAGATTCAAAGAGAGTGAGATGCCAGCTCCTTTCATTCAGTCAGTAGCTTCAATCATTTCTGGACGTTTTTCAATGGCAAAAATCAATGAATATTGTAAATGCACAAACAGTAATTTCTCCGCATTGCAAGGTGCAATTCTGAAATTTTTTGCTTTTTCCTGCTCCTCTTAGCATGATAAAGAAGATTCAAAGAGAGTGAGATGCCAGCTCCTTTCATTCAGTCAGTAGCTTCAAACATTTCTGGTATATGAATAACATGATGTTTTTCAATGGCAAAAATCAATGAATATTGTAAATGCACAAACAGTAATTTCTCCGCATTGCAAGGTGCAATTCTGAAATTTTTTGCTTTTTCCTGCTCCTCTTAGCATGATAAAGAAGATTCAAAGAGAGTGAGATGCCAGCTCCTTTCATTCAGTCAGTAGCTTCAAACATTTCTGGTATATGAATAACATGATGTTTTTCAATGGCAAAAATTAATGAATATTGTAAATGCACAAACAGTAATTTCTCCGCATTGCAAGGTGCAATTCTGAAATTTTTTGCTTTTTCCTGCTCCTCTTAGCATGATAAAGAAGATTCAAAGAGAGTGAGATGCCAGCTCCTTTCATTCAGTCAGTAGCTTCAATCATTTCTGGACGTTTTTCAATGGCAAAAATCAATGAATATTGTAAATGCACAAACAGTAATTTCTCCGCATTGAAGGTGCAATTCTGAAATTTTTTGCTTTTTCCTGCTCCTCTTAGTATGATAAAGAAGATTCAAAGAGAGTGAGATGCCAGCTCCTTTCATTCAGTCAGTAGCTTCAAACATTTCTGGTATATGAATAACATGATGTTTTTCAATGGCAAAAATCAATGAATATTGTAAATGCACAAACAGTAATTTCTCCGCATTGCAAGGTGCAATTCTGAAATTTTTTGCTTTTTCCTGCTCCTCTTAGCATGATAAAGAAGATTCAAAGAGAGTGAGATGCCAGCTCCTTTCATTCAGTCAGTAGCTTCAATCATTTCTGGACGTTTTTCAATGGCAAAAATCAATGAATATTGTAAATGCACAAACAGTAATTTCTCCGCATTGCAAGGTGCAATTCTGAAATTTTTTGCTTTTTCCTGCTCCTCTTAGTATGATAAAGAAGATTCAAAGAGAGTGAGATGCCAGCTCCTTTCATTCAGTCAGTAGCTTCAAACATTTCTGGTATATGAATAACATGATGTTTTTCAATGGCAAAAATCAATGAATATTGTAAATGCACAAACAGTAATTTCTCCGCATTGCAAGGTGCAATTCTGAAATTTTTTGCTTTTTCCTGCTCCTCTTAGCATGATAAAGAAGATTCAAAGAGAGTGAGATGCCAGCTCCTTTCATTCAGTCAGTAGCTTCAATCATTTCTGGTATATGAATAACATGATGTTTTTCAATGGCAAAAATTAATGAATATTGTAAATGCACAAACAGTAATTTCTCCGCATTGCAAGGTGCAATTCTGAAATTTTTTGCTTTTTCCTGCTCCTCTTAGCATGATAAAGAAGATTCAAAGAGAGTGAGATGCCAGCTCCTTTCATTCAGTCAGTAGCTTCAATCATTTCTGGACGTTTTTCAATGGCAAAAATCAATGAATATTGTAAATGCACAAACAGTAATTTCTCCGCATTGAAGGTGCAATTCTGAAATTTTTTGCTTTTTCCTGCTCCTCTTAGCATGATAAAGAAGATTCAAAGAGAGTGAGATGCCAGCTCCTTTCATTCAGTCAGTAGCTTCAAACATTTCTGGTATATGAATAACATGATGTTTTTCAATGGCAAAAATCAATGAATATTGTAAATGCACAAACAGTAATTTCTCCGCATTGCAAGGTGCAATTCTGAAATTTTTTGCTTTTTCCTGCTCCTCTTAGCATGATAAAGAAGATTCAAAGAGAGTGAGATGAGAGCTCCTTTCATTCAGTCAGTAGCTTCAATCATTTCTGGACGTTTTTCAATGGCAAAAATCAATGAATATTGTAAATGCACAAACAGTAATTTCTCCGCATTGCAAGGTGCAATTCTGAAATTTTTTGCTTTTTCCTGCTCCTCTTAGCATGATAAAGAAGATTCAAAGAGAGTGAGATGCCAGCTCCTTTCATTCAGTCAGTAGCTTCAATCATTTCTGGACGTTTTTCAATGGCAAAAATCAATGAATATTGTAAATGCACAAACAGTAATTTCTCCGCATTGCAAGGTGCAATTCTGAAATTTTTTGCTTTTTCCTGCTCCTCTTAGCATGATAAAGAAGATTCAAAGAGAGTGAGATGCCAGCTCCTTTCATTCAGTCAGTAGCTTCAATCATTTCTGGTATATGAATAACATGATGTTTTTCAATGGCAAAAATCAATGAATATTGTAAATGCACAAACAGTAATTTCTCCGCATTGCAAGGTGCAATTCTGAAATTTTTTGCTTTTTCCTGCTCCTCTTAGCATGATAAAGAAGATTCAAAGAGAGTGAGATGCCAGCTCCTTTCATTCAGTCAGTAGCTTCAATCATTTCTGGACGTTTTTCAATGGCAAAAATCAATGAATATTGTAAATGCACAAACAGTAATTTCTCCGCATTGCAAGGTGCAATTCTGAAATTTTTTGCTTTTTCCTGCTCCTCTTAGCATGGTAAAGAAGACTCAAAGAGAGTGAGATGCCAGCTCCTTTCATTCAGTCAGTAGCTTCAATCATTTCTGGACGTTTTTCAACGGCAAAAATCAATGAATATTGTAGATGCACAAACAGTAATTTCTCCGCATTGCAAGGTGCAATTCTGAAATTTTTTGCTTTTTCCTGCTCCTCTTAGCATGATAAAGAAGATTCAAAGAGACTGAGATGCCAGCTCCTTTCATTCAGTCAGTAGCTTCAATCATTTCTGGACGTTTTTCAATGGCAAAAATCAATGAATATTGTAAATGCACAAAGAGTAATTTCTCCGCATTGCAAGGTGCAATTCTGAAATTTTTTGCTTTTTCCTGCTCCTCTTAGCATGATAAAGAAGATTCAAAGAGAGTGAGATGCCAGCTCCTTTCATTCAGTCAGTAGCTTCAATCATTTCTGGATGTTTTTCAATGGCAAAAATCAATGAATATTGTAAATGCACAAACAGTAATTTCTCCGCATTGCAAGGTGCAATTCTGAAATTTTTTGCTTTTTCCTGCTCCTCTTAGCATGATAAAGAAGATTCAAAGAGAGTGAGATGCCAGCTCCTTTCATTCAGTCAGTAGCTTCAATCATTTCTGGACGTTTTTCAATGGCAAAAATCAATGAATATTGTAAATGCACAAACAGTAATTTCTCCGCATTGCAAGGTGCAATTCTGAAATTTTTTGCTTTTTCCTGCTCCTCTTAGCATGATAAAGAAGATTCAAAGAGAGTGAGATGCCAGCTCCTTTCATTCAGTCAGTAGCATCAAACATTTCTGGTATATGAATAACATGATGTTTTTCAATGGCAAAAATCAATGAATATTGTAAATGCACAAACAGTAATTTCTTCGCATTGCAAGGTGCAATTCTGAAATTTTTTGCTTTTTCCTGCTCCTCTTAGCATGATAAAGAAGATTCAAAGAGAGTGAGATGCCAGCTCCTTTCATTCAGTCAGTAGCTTCAAACATTTCTGGTATATGAATAACATGATGTTTTTCAATGGCGGCAAAAATCAATGAATATTGTAAATGCACAAACAGTAATTTCTCCGCATTGCAAGGTGCAATTCTGAAATTTTTTGCTTTTTCCTGCTCCTCTTAGCATGATAAAGAAGATTCAAAGAGAGTGAGATGCCAGCTCCTTTCATTCAGTCAGTAGCTTCAATCATTTCTGGACGTTTTTCAATGGCAAAAATCAATGAATATTGTAAATGCACAAACAGTAATTTCTCCGCATTGCAAGGTGCAATTCTGAAATTTTTTGCTTTTTCCTGCTCCTCTTAGCATGATAAAGAAGATTCAAAGAGAGTGAGATGCCAGCTCCTTTCATTCAGTCAGTAGCTTCAATCATTTCTGGACGTTTTTCAATGGCAAAAATCAATGAATATTGTAAATGCACAAACAGTAATTTCTCCGCATTGCAAGGTGCAATTCTGAAATTTTTTGCTTTTTCCTGCTCCTCTTAGTATGATAAAGAAGATTCAAAGAGAGTGAGATGCCAGCTCCTTTCATTCAGTCAGTAGCTTCAAACATTTCTGGTATATGAATAACAAGATGTTTTTCAATGGCAAAAATCAATGAATATTGTAAATGCACAAACAGTAATTTCTCCGCATTGCAAGGTGCAATTCTGAAATTTTTTGCTTTTTCCTGCTCCTCTTAGCATGATAAAGAAGATTCAAAGAGAGTGAGATGCCAGCTCCTTTCATTCAGTCAGTAGCTTCAATCATTTCTGGTATATGAATAACATGATGTTTTTCAATGGCAAAAATTAATGAATATTGTAAATGCACAAACAGTAATTTCTCCGCATTGCAAGGTGCAATTCTGAAATTTTTTGCTTTTTCCTGCTCCTCTTAGCATGATAAAGAAGATTCAAAGAGAGTGAGATGCCAGCTCCTTTCATTCAGTCAGTAGCTTCAATCATTTCTGGACGTTTTTCAATGGCAAAAATCAATGAATATTGTAAATGCACAAACAGTAATTTCTCCGCATTGAAGGTGCAATTCTGAAATTTTTTGCTTTTTCCTGCTCCTCTTAGCATGATAAAGAAGATTCAAAGAGAGTGAGATGCCAGCTCCTTTCATTCAGTCAGTAGCTTCAAACATTTCTGGTATATGAAAAACATGTTTTTCAATGGCAAAAATCAATGAATATTGTAAATGCACAAACAGTAATATCTCCACATTGCACGGTGCAATTCTGAAATTTTTAGCTTTTTCCTGTTAATCCTAGCATGATAAAGAAGATTCAAAGAGAGTGAGATGCCAGCTCCTTTCATTCAGTCAGTAGCTTCAAACATTTCTGGTATATGAAAAACATGTTTTTCAATGGCAAAAATCAATGAATATTGTAAATGCACAAACAGTAATATCTCCACATTGCAAGTTGCAATTCTGAAATTTTTTGCTTTTTCCTGCTAATCCTAGCATGATAAAGAAGATTCAAAGAGAGTGAGATGCCAGCTCCTTTCATTCAGTCAGTAGCTTCAAACATTTCTGGTATATGAAAAACATCATGTTATTCATATACCAGAAATGATTGAAGCTACTGACTGAAGGAAAGGAGCTGGCATCTCACTCTCTTTGAATCTTCTTTATCATGCTAAGAGGAGCAGGAAAAAGCAAAAAATTTCAGAATTGCACCTTGCAATGCGGAGAAATTACTGTTTGTGCATTTACAATATTCATTGATTTTTGCCATTGAAAAACATCATGTTATTCATATACCAGAAATGATTGAAGCTACTGACTGAATGAAAGGAGCTGGCATCTCACTCTCTTTGAATCTTCTTTATCATGCTAAGAGGAGCAGGAAAAAGCAAAAAATTTCAGAATTGCACCTTGCAATGCGGAGAAATTACTGTTTGTGCATTTACAATATTCATTGATTTTTGCCATTGAAAAACGTCCAGAAATGATTGAAGCTACTGACTGAATGAAAGGAGCTGGCATCTCACTCTCTTTGAATCTTCTTTATCATGCTAAGAGGAGCAGGAAAAAGCAAAAAATTTCAGAATTGCACCTTGCAATGCGGAGAAATTACAGTTTGTGCATTTACAATATTCATTGATTTTTGCCATTGAAAAACATCATGTTATTCATATACCAGAAATGATTGAAGCTACTGACTGAATGAAAGGAGCTGGCATCTCACTCTCTTTGAATCTTCTTTATCATGCTAAGAGGAGCAGAAAAAAGCAAAAAATTTCAGAATTGCACCTTGCAATGCGGAGAAATTACTGTTTGTGCATTTACAATATTCATTGATTTTTGCCATTGAAAAACGTCCAGAAATGATTGAAGCTACTGACTGAATGAAAGGAGCTGGCATCTCACTCTCTTTGAATCTTCTTTATCATGCTAAGAGGAGCAGGAAAAAGCAAAAAATTTCAGAATTGCACCTTGCAATGCGGAGAAATTACTGTTTGTGCATTTACAATATTCATTGATTTTTGCCATTGAAAAACATCCAGAAATGATTGAAGCTACTGACTGAATGAAAGGAGCTGGCATCTCACTCTCTTTGAATCTTCTTTATCATGCTAAGAGGAGCAGGAAAAGGCAAAAAATTTCAGAATTGCACCTTGCAATGCGGAGAAATTACTGTTTGTGCATTTACAATATTCATTGATTTTTGCCATTGAAAAACATCATGTTATTCATATACCAGAAATGATTGAAGCTACTGACTGAATGAAAAGAGCTGGCATCTCACTCTCTTTGAATCTTCTTTATCATGCTAAGAGGAGCAGGAAAAAGCAAAAAATTTCAGAATTGCACCTTGCAATGCGGAGAAATTACTGTTTGTGCATTTACAATATTCATTTATTTTTGCCATTGAAAAACATCATGTTATTCATATACCAGAAATGATTGAAGCTACTGACTGAATGAAAGGAGCTGGCATCTCACTCTCTTTGAATCTTCTTTATCATGCTAAGAGGAGCAGGAAAAAGCAAAAAATTTCAGAATTGCACCTTGCAATGCGGAGAAATTACTGTTTGTGCATTTACAATATTCATTGATTTTTGCCATTGAAAAACGTCCAGAAATGATTGAAGCTACTGACTGAATGAAAGGAGCTGGCATCTCACTCTCTTTGAATCTTCTTTATCATGCTAAGAGGAGCAGGAAAAAGCAAAAAATTTCAGAATTGCACCTTGCAATGCGGAGAAATTACTGTTTGTGCATTTACAATATTCATTGATTTTTGCCATTGAAAAACATCATGTTATTCATATACCAGAAATGTTTGAAGCTACTGACTGAATGAAAGGAGCTGGCATCTCACTCTCTTTGAATCTTCTTTATCATGCTAAGAGGAGCAGGAAAAAGCAAAAAATTTCAGAATTGCACCTTGCAATGCGGAGAAATTACTGTTTGTGCATTTACAATATTCATTGATTTTTGCCATTGAAAAACGTCCAGAAATGATTGAAGCTACTGACTGAATGAAAGGAGCTGGCATCTCACTCTCTTTGAATCTTCTTTATCATGCTAAGAGGAGCAGGAAAAAGCAAAAAATTTCAGAATTGCACCTTGCAATGCGGAGAAATTACTGTTTGTGCATTTACAATATTCATTGATTTTTGCCATTGAAAAACATCATGTTATTCATATACCAGAAATGATTGAAGCTACTGACTGAATGAAAGGAGCTGGCATCTCACTCTCTTTGAATCTTCTTTTTCATGCTAAGAGGAGCAGGAAAAAGTAAAAAATTTCAGAATTGCACCTTGCAATGCGGAGAAATTACTGTTTGTGCATTTACAATATTCATTGATTTTTGCCATTGAAAAACATCATGTTATTCATATACCAGAAATGATTGAAGCTACTGACTGAATGAAAGGAGCTGGCATCTCACTCTCTTTGAATCTTCTTTATCATGCTAAGAGGAGCAGGAAAAAGCAAAAAATTTCAGAATTGCACCTTGCAATGCGGAGAAATTACTGTTTGTGCATTTACAATATTCATTGATTTTTGCCATTGAAAAACGTCCAGAAATGATTGAAGCTACTGACTGAATGGAAGGAGCTGGCATCTCACTCTCTTTGAATCTTCTTTATCATGCTAAGAGGAGCAGGAAAAAGCAAAAAAATTCAGAATTGCACCTTGCAATGCGGAGAAATTACTGTTTGTGCATTTACAATATTCATTGATTTTTGCCATTGAAAAACATCATGTTATTCATATACCAGAAATGATTGAAGCTACTGACTGAATGAAAGGAGCTGGCATCTCACTCTCTTTGAATCTTCTTTTTCATGCTAAGAGGAGCAGGAAAAAGTAAAAAATTTCAGAATTGCACCTTGCAATGCGGAGAAATTACTGTTTGTGCATTTACAATATTCATTGATTTTTGCCATTGAAAAACGTCCAGAAATGATTGAAGCTACTGACTGAATGAAAGGAGCTGGCATCTCAGTCTCTTTGAATCTTCTTTATCATGCTAAGAGGAGCAGGAAAAAGCAAAAAATTTCAGAATTGCACCTTGCAATGCGGAGAAATTACTGCTTGTGCATTTACAATATTCATTGATTTTTGCCATTGAAAAACGTCCAGAAATGATTGAAGCTACTGACTGAATGAAAGGAGCTGGCATCTCACTCTCTTTGAATCTTCTTTATCATGCTAAGAGGAGCAGGAAAAAGCAAAAAATTTCAGAATTGCACCTTGCAATACGGAGAAATTACTGTTTGTGCATTTACAATATTCATTGATTTTTGCCATTGAAAAACGTCCAGAAATGATTGAAGCTACTGACTGAATGAAAGGAGCTGGCATCTCACTCTGTTTGAATCTTCTTTATCATGCTAAGAGGAGCAGGAAAAAGCAAAAAATTTCAGAATTGCACCTTGCAATGCGGAGAAATTACTGTTTGTGCATTTACAATATTCATTGATTTTTGCCATTGAAAAACGTCCAGAAATGATTGAAGCTACTGACTGAATGAAAGGAGCTGGCATCTCACGCTCTTTGAATCTTCTTTATCATGCTAAGAGGAGCAGGAAAAAGCAAAAAATTTCAGAATTGCACCTTGCAATGCGGAGAAATTACTGTTTGTGCATTTACAATATTCATTGATTTTTGCCGTTGAAAAACGTCCAGAAATGATTGAAGCTACTGACTGAATGAAAGGAGCTGGCATCTCACTCTCTTTGAATCTTCTTTACCATGCTAAGAGGAGCAGGAAAAAGCAAAAAATTTCAGAATTGCACCTTGCAATGCGGAGAAATTACTGTTTGTGCATTTACAATATTCATTGATTTTTGCCATTGAAAAACATCCAGAAATGATTGAAGCTACTGACTGAATGAAAGGAGCTGGCATCTCACTCTCTTTGAATCTTCTTTATCATGCTAAGAGGAGCAGGAAAAAGCAAAAAATTTCAGAATTGCACCTTGCAATGCGGAGAAATTACTGTTTGTGCATTTACAATATTCATTGATTTTTGCCATTGTTAAACATCATGTTATTCATATACCAGAAATGATTGAAGCTACTGACTGAATGAAAGGAGCTGGCATCTCACTCTCTTTGAATCTTCTTTATCATGCTAAGAGGAGCAGGAAAAAGCAAAAAATTTCAGAAATGCACCTTGCAATGCGGAGAAATTACTGTTTGTGCATTTACAATATTCATTGATTTTTGCCATTGAAAAACGTCCAGAAATGTTTGAAGCTACTGACTGAATGAAAGGAGCTGGCATCTCACTCTCTTTGAATCTTCTTTATCATGCTAAGAGGAGCAGGAAAAAGCAAAAAATTTCAGAATTGCACCTTGCAATGCGGAGAAATTACTGTTTGTGCATTTACAATATTCATTGATTTTTGCCATTGAAAAACGTCCAGAAATGATTGAAGCTACTGACTGAATGAAAGGAGCTGGCATCTCACTCTCTTTGAATCTTCTTTATCATGCTAAGAGGAGCAGGAAAATGCAAAAAATTTCAGAATTGCTCCTTGCAATGCGGAGAAATTACTGTTTGTGCATTTACAATATTCATTGATTTTTGCCATTGAAAAACATCATGTTATTCATATACCAGAAATGATTGAAGCTACTGACTGAATGAAAGGAGCTGGCATCTCACTCTCTTTGAATCTTCTTTTTCATGCTAAGAGGAGCAGGAAAAAGTAAAAAATTTCAGAATTGCACCTTGCAATGCGGAGAAATTACTGTTTGTGCATTTACAATATTCATTGATTTTTGCCATTGAAAAACGTCCAGAAATGATTGAAGCTACTGACTGAATGAAAGGAGCTGGCATCTCACTCTCTTTGAATCTTCTTTATCATGCTAAGAGGAGCAGGAAAAAGCAAAAAATTTCAGAATTGCACCTTGCAATGCGGAGAAATTACTGTTTGTGCATTTACAATATTCATTGATTTTTGCCATTGAAAAACATCATGTTATTCATATACCAGAAATGATTGAAGCTACTGACTGAATGAAAGGAGCTGGCATCTCACTCTCTTTGAATCTTCTTTATCATGCTAAGAGGAGCAGGAAAAAGCAAAAAATTTCAGAATTGCACCTTGCAATGCGGAGAAATTACTGTTTGTGCATTTACAATATTCATTGATTTTTGCCATTGAAAAACGTCCAGAAATGATTGAAGCTACTGACTGAATGAAAGGAGCTGGCATCTCACTCTCTTTGAATCTTCTTTATCATGCTAAGAGGAGCAGGAAAAAGAAAAAAATTTCAGAATTGCACCTTGCAATGCGGAGAAATTACTGTTTGTGCATTTACAATATTCATTGATTTTTGCCATTGAAAAACATCATGTTATTCATATACCAGAAATGTTTGAAGCTACTGACTGAATGAAAGGAGCTGGCATCTCACTCTCTTTGAATCTTCTTTATCATGCTAAGAGGAGCAGGAAAAAGCAAAAAATTTCAGAATTGCACCTTGCAATGCGGAGAAATTACTGTTTGTGCATTTACAATATTCATTGATTTTTGCCATTGAAAAACGTCCAGAAATGATTGAAGCTACTGACTGAATGAAAGGAGCTGGCATCTCACTCTCTTTGAATCTTCTTTATCATGCTAAGAGGAGCAGGAAAAGGCAAAAAATTTCAGAATTGCACCTTGCAATGCGGAGAAATTACTGTTTGTGCATTTACAATATTCATTGATTTTTGCCATTGAAAAACATCATGTTATTCATATACCAGAAATGTTTGAAGCTACTGACTGAATGAAAGGAGCTGGCATCTCACTCTCTTTGAATCTTCTTTATCATGCTAAGAGGAGCAGGAAAAAGCAAAAAATTTCAGAATTGCACCTTGCAATGCGAATAAATTACTGTTTGTGCATTTACAATATTCATTGATTTTTGCCATTGAAAAACATCATGTTATTCATATACCAGAAATGATTGAAGCTACTGACTGAATGAAAGGAGCTGGCATCTCACTCTCTTTGAATCTTCTTTATCATGCTAAGAGGAGCAGGAAAAAGCAAAAAATTTCAGAATTGCACCTTGCAATGCGGAGAAATTACTGTTTGTGCATTTACAATATTCATTGATTTTTGCCATTGAAAAACATCATGTTATTCATATACCAGAAATGATTGAAGCTACTGACTGAATGAAAGGAGCTGGCATCTCACTCTCTTTGAATCTTCTTTATCATGCTAAGAGGAGCAGGAAAAAGCAAAAAATTTCAGAATTGCACCTCGCAATGCGGAGAAACTACTGTTTGTGCATTTACAATATTCATTGATTTTTGCCATTGAAAAACGTCCAGAAATGATTGAAGCTACTGACTGAATGAAAGGAGCTGGCATCTCACTCTCTTTGAATCTTCTTTATCATGCTAAGAGGAGCAGGAAAAAGCAAAAAATTTCAGAATTGCACCTTGCAATGCGGAGAAATTGCTGTTTGTGCATTTACAAAATTCATTGATTTTTGCCATTGAAAAACATCATGTTATTCATATACCAGAAATGTTTGAAGCTACTGACTGAATGAAAGGAGCTGGCATCTCACTCTCTTTGAATCTTCTTTATCATGCTAAGAGGAGCAGGAAAAAGCAAAAAATTTCAGAATTGCACCTTGCAATGCGGAGAAATTACTGTTTGTGCATTTACAATATTCATTGATTTTTGCCATTGAAAAACGTCCAGAAATGATTGAAGCTACTGACTGAATGAAAGGAGCTGGCATCTCACTCTCTTTGAATCTTCTTTATCATGCTAAGAGGAGCAGGAAAAAGCAAAAAATTTCAGAATTGCACCTTGCAATGCGGAGAAATTACTGTTTGTGCATTTACAATATACATTGATTTTTGCCATTGAAAAATGTCCAGAAATGATTGAAGCTACTGACTGAATGAAAGGAGCTGGCATCTCACTCTCTTTGAATCTTCTTTATCATGCTAAGAGGAGCAGGAAAAAGCAAAAAATTTCAGAATTGCACCTTGCAATGCGGAGAAATTACTGTTTGTGCATTTACAATATACATTGATTTTTGCCATTGAAAAACGTCCAGAAATGATTGAAGCTACTGACTGAATGAAAGGAGCTGGCATCTCACTCTCTTTGAATCTTCTTTATCATGCTAAGAGGAGCAGGAAAAAGCAAAAAATTTCAGAATTGCACCTTGCAATGCGGAGAAATTACTGTTTGTGCATTTACAATATTCATTGATTTTTGCCATTGAAAAACGTCCAGAAATGATTGAAGCTACTGACTGAATGAAAGGAGCTGGCATCTCACTCTCTTTGAATCTTCTTTATCATGCTAAGAGGAGCAGGAAAAAGCAAAAAATTTCAGAATTGCACCTTGCAATGCGGAGAAATTACTGTTTGTGCATTTACAATATTCATTGATTTTTGCCATTGAAAAACGTCCAGAAATGATTGAACCTACCGACTGAATGAAAGGAGCTGGCATCTCACTCTCTTTGAATCTTCTTTATCATGCTAAGAGGAGCAGGAAAAAGCAAAAAATTTCAGAATTGCACCTTGCAATGCGGAGAAATTACTGTTTGTGCATTTACAATATTCATTGATTTTTGCCATTGAAAAACGTCCAGAAATGATTGAAGCTACTGACTGAATGAAAGGAGCTGGCATCTCACTCTCTTTGAATCTTCTTTATCATGCTAAGAGGAGCAGGAAAAAGCAAAAAATTTCAGAATTGCACCTTGCAATGCGGAGAAATTACTGTTTGTGCATTTACAATATTCATTGATTTTTGCCATTGAAAAACATCATGTTATTCATATACCAAAAATGATTGAAGCTACTGAGTGAATGAAAGGAGCTGGCATCTCACTCTCTTTGAATCTTCTTTATCATGCTAAGAGGAGCAGGAAAAAGCAAAAAATTTCAGAATTGCACCTTGCAATGCGGAGAAATTACTGTTTGTGCATTTACAATATTCATTGATTTTTGCCATTGAAAAACGTCCAGAAATGATTGAAGCTACTGACTGAATGAAAGGAGCTGGCATCTCACTCTCTTTGAATCTTCTTTATCATGCTAAGAGGAGCAGGAAAAAGCAAAAAATTTCAGAATTGCACCTTGCAATGCGGAGAAATTACTGTTTGTGCATTTACAATATTCATTGATTTTTGCCATTGAAAAACATCATGTTATTCATATACCAGAAATGTTTGAAGCTACTGACTGAATGAAAGGAGCTGGCATGTCACTCTCTTTGAATCTTCTTTATCATGCTAAGAGGAGCAGGAAAAAGCAAAAAATTTCAGAATTGCACCTTGCAATGCGGAGAAATTACTGTTTGTGCATTTACAATATTCATTGATTTTTGCCATTGAAAAACGTCCAGAAATGATTGAAGCTACTGACTGAATGAAAGGAGCTGGCATCTCACTCTCTTTGAATCTTCTTTATCATGCTAAGAGGAGCAGGAAAAAGCAAAAAATTTCAGAATTGCACCTTGCAATGCGGAGAAATTACTGTTTGTGCATTTACAATATTCATTGATTTTTGCCATTGAAAAACATCATGTTATTCATATACCAGAAATGATTGAAGCTACTGACTGAATGAAAGGAGCTGGCATCTCACTCTCTTTGAATCTTCTTTATCATGCTAAGAGGAGCAGGAAAAAGCAAAAAATTTCAGAATTGCACCTTGCAATGCGGAGAAATTACTGTTTGTGCATTTACAATATTCATTGATTTTTGCCATTGAAAAACGTCCAGAAATGATTGAAGCTACTGACTGAATGAAAGGAGCTGGCATCTCACTCTCTTTGAATCTTCTTTATCATGCTAAGAGGAGCAGGAAAAAGCAAAAAATTTCAGAATTGCACCTTGCAATGCGGAGAAATTACTGTTTGTGCATTTACAATATTCATTGATTTTTGCCATTGAAAAACATCATGTTATTCATATACCAGAAATGTTTGAAGCTACTGACTGAATGAAAGGAGCTGGAATCTCACTCTCTTTGAATCTTCTTTATCATGCTAAGAGGAGCAGGAAAAAGCAAAAAATTTCAGAATTGCACCTTGCAATGCGGAGAAATTACTGTTTGTGCATTTACAATATTCATTGATTTTTGCCATTGAAAAACGTCCAGAAATGATTGAAGCTACTGACTGAATGAAAGGAGCTGGCATCTCACTCTCTTTGAATCTTCTTTATCATGCTAAGAGGAGCAGGAAAAAGCAAAAAATTTCAGAATTGCACCTTGCAATGCGGAGAAATTACTGTTTGTGCATTTACAATATACATTGATTTTTGCCATTGAAAAACGTCCAGAAATGATTGAAGCTACTGACTGAATGAAAGGAGCTGGCATCTCACTCTCTTTGAATCTTCTTTATCATGCTAAGAGGAGCAGGAAAAAGCAAAAAATTTTAGAATTGCACCTTGCAATGCGGAGAAATTACTGTTTGTGCATTTACAATATACATTGATTTTTGCCATTGAAAAACGTCCAGAAATGATTGAAGCTACTGACTGAATGTAAGGAGCTGGCATCTCACTCTCTTTGAATCTTCTTTATCATGCTAAGAGGAGCAGGAAAAAGCAAAAAATTTCAGAATTGCACCTTGCAATGCGGAGAAATTACTGTTTGTGCATTTACAATATTCATTGATTTTTGCCATTGAAAAACGTCCAGAAATGATTGAAGCTACTGACTGAATGAAAGGAGCTGGCATCTCACTCTCTTTGAATCTTCTTTATCATGCTAGGAGGAGCAGGAAAAAGCAAAAAATTTCAGAATTGCACCTTGCAATGCGGAGAAATTACTGTTTGTGCATTTACAATATTCATTGATTTTTGCCATTGAAAAACGTCCAGAAATGATTGAACCTACCGACTGAATGAAAGGAGCTGGCATCTCACTCTCTTTGAATCTTCTTTATCATGCTAAGAGGAGCAGGAAAAAGCAAAAAATTTCAGAATTGCACCTTGCAATGCGGAGAAATTACTGTTTGTGCATTTACAATATACATTGATTTTTGCCATTGAAAAACGTCCAGAAATGATTGAAGCTACTGACTGAATGAAAGGAGCTGGCATCTCACTCTCTTTGAATCTTCTTTATCATGCTAAGAGGAGCAGGAAAAAGCAAAAAATTTCAGAATTGCACCTTGCAATGCGGAGAAATTACTGTTTGTGCATTTACAATATTCATTGATTTTTGCCATTGAAAAACGTCCAGAAATGATTGAAGCTACTGACTGAATGAAAGGAGCTGGCATCTCACTCTCTTTGAATCTTCTTTATCATGCTAAGAGGAGCAGGAAAAAGCAAAAAATTTCAGAATTGCACCTTGCAATGCGGAGAAATTACTGTTTGTGCATTTACAATATTCATTGATTTTTGCCATTGAAAAACATCATGTTATTCATATACCAGAAATGTTTGAAGCTACTGACTGAATGAAAGGAGCTGGCATGTCACTCTCTTTGAATCTTCTTTATCATGCTAAGAGGAGCAGGAAAAAGCAAAAAATTTCAGAATTGCACCTTGCAATGCGGAGAAATTACTGTTTGTGCATTTACAATATTCATTGATTTTTGCCATTGAAAAACGTCCAGAAATGATTGAAGCTACTGACTGAATGAAAGGAGCTGGCATCTCACTCTCTTTGAATCTTCTTTATCATGCTAAGAGGAGCAGGAAAAAGCAAAAAATTTCAGAATTGCACCTTGCAATGCGGAGAAATTACTGTTTGTGCATTTACAATATTCATTGATTTTTGCCATTGAAAAACGTCCAGAAATGATTGAAGCTACTGACTGAATGAAAGGAGCTGGCATCTCACTCTCTTTGAATCTTCTTTATCATGCTAAGAGGAGCAGGAAAAAGCAAAAAATTTCAGAATTGCACCTTGCAATGCGGAGAAATTACTGTTTGTGCATTTACAATATTCATTGATTTTTGCCATTGAAAAACATCATGTTATTCATATACCAGAAATGTTTGAAGCTACTGACTGAATGAAAGGAGCTGGCATGTCACTCTCTTTGAATCTTCTTTATCATGCTAAGAGGAGCAGGAAAAAGCAAAAAATTTCAGAATTGCACCTTGCAATGCGGAGAAATTACTGTTTGTGCATTTACAATATTCATTGATTTTTGCCATTGAAAAACGTCCAGAAATGATTGAAGCTACTGACTGAATGAAAGGAGCTGGCATCTCACTCTCTTTGAATCTTCTTTATCATGCTAAGAGGAGCAGGAAAAAGCAAAAAATTTCAGAATTGCACCTTGCAATGCGGAGAAATTACTGTTTGTGCATTTACAATATTCATTGATTTTTGCCATTGAAAAACATCATGTTATTCATATACCAGAAATGATTGAAGCTACTGACTGAATGAAAGGAGCTGGCATCTCACTCTCTTTGAATCTTCTTTATCATGCTAAGAGGAGCAGGAAAAAGCAAAAAATTTCAGAATTGCACCTTGCAATGCGGAGAAATTACTGTTTGTGCATTTACAATATTCATTGATTTTTGCCATTGAAAAACGTCCAGAAATGATTGAAGCTACTGACTGAATGAAAGGAGCTGGCATCTCACTCTCTTTGAATCTTCTTTATCATGCTAAGAGGAGCAGGAAAAAGCAAAAAATTTCAGAATTGCACCTTGCAATGCGGAGAAATTACTGTTTGTGCATTTACAATATTCATTGATTTTTGCCATTGAAAAACATCATGTTATTCATATACCAGAAATGTTTGAAGCTACTGACTGAATGAAAGGAGCTGGAATCTCACTCTCTTTGAATCTTCTTTATCATGCTAAGAGGAGCAGGAAAAAGCAAAAAATTTCAGAATTGCACCTTGCAATGCGGAGAAATTACTGTTTGTGCATTTACAATATTCATTGATTTTTGCCATTGAAAAACGTCCAGAAATGATTGAAGCTACTGACTGAATGAAAGGAGCTGGCATCTCACTCTCTTTGAATCTTCTTTATCATGCTAAGAGGAGCAGGAAAAGGCAAAAAATTTCAGAATTGCACCTTGCAATGCGGAGAAATTACTGTTTGTGCATTTACAATATTCATTGATTTTTGCCATTGAAAAACATCATGTTATTCATATACCAGAAATGTTTGAAGCTACTGACTGAATGAAAGGAGCTGGCATCTCACTCTCTTTGAATCTTCTTTATCATGCTAAGAGGAGCAGGAAAAACCAAAAAATTTCAGAATTGCACCTTGCAATGCGAATAAATTACTGTTTGTGCATTTACAATATTCATTGATTTTTGCCATTGAAAAACATCATGTTATTCATATACCAGAAATGATTGAAGCTACTGACTGAATGAAAGGAGCTGGCATCTCACTCTCTTTGAATCTTCTTTATCATGCTAAGAGGAGCAGGAAAAAGCAAAACATTTCAGAATTGCACCTTGCAATGCGGAGAAATTACTGTTTGTGCATTTACAATATTCATTGATTTTTGCCATTGAAAAACATCATGTTATTCACATACCAGAAATGATTGAAGCTACTGACTGAATGAAAGGAGCTGGCATCTCACTCTCTTTGAATCTTCTTTATCATGCTAAGAGGAGCAGGAAAAAGCAAAAAATTTCAGAATTGCACCTCGCAATGCGGAGAAATTACTGTTTGTGCATTTACAATATTCATTGATTTTTGCCATTGAAAAACGTCCAGAAATGATTGAAGCTACTGACTGAATGAAAGGAGCTGGCATCTCACTCTCTTTGAATCTTCTTTATCATGTTAAGAGGAGCAGGAAAAAGCAAAAAATTTCAGAATTGCACCTTGCAATGCGGAGAAATTGCTGTTTGTGCATTTACAAAATTCATTGATTTTTGCCATTGAAAAACATCATGTTATTCATATACCAGAAATGTTTGAAGCTACTGACTGAATGAAAGGAGCTGGCATCTCACTCTCTTTGAATCTTCTTTATCATGCTAAGAGGAGCAGGAAAAAGCAAAAAATTTCAGAATTGCACCTTGCAATGCGGAGAAATTACTGTTTGTGCATTTACAATATTCATTGATTTTTGCCATTGAAAAACGTCCAGAAATGATTGAAGCTACTGACTGAATGAAAGGAGCTGGCATCTCACTCTCTTTGAATCTTCTTTATCATGCTAAGAGGAGCAGGAAAAAGCAAAAAATTTCAGAATTGCACCTTGCAATGCGGAGAAATTACTGTTTGTGCATTTACAATATACATTGATTTTTGCCATTGAAAAACGTCCAGAAATGATTGAAGCTACTGACTGAATGAAAGGAGCTGGCATCTCACTCTCTTTGAATCTTCTTTATCATGCTAAGAGGAGCAGGAAAAAGCAAAAAATTTCAGAATTGCACCTTGCAATGCGGAGAAATTACTGTTTGTGCATTTACAATATTCATTGATTTTTGCCGTTGAAAAAAGTCCAGAAATGATTGAAGCTACTGACTGAATGAAAGGAGCTGGCATCTCACTCTCTTTGAATCTTCTTTATCATGCTAAGAGGAGCAGGAAAAAGCAAAAAATTTCAGAATTGCACCTTGCAATGCGGAGAAATTACTGTTTGTGCATTTACAATATTCATTGATTTTTGCCATTGAAAAACATCATGTTATTCATATACCAGAAATGATTGAAGCTACTGACTGAATGAAAGGAGCTGGCATCTCACTCTCTTTGAATCTTCTTTATCATGCTAAGAGGAGCAGGAAAAAGCAAGAAATTTCAGAATTGCACCTTGCAATGCGGAGAAATTACTGTTTGTGCATTTACAATATTCATTGATTTTTGCCATTGAAAAACATCATGTTATTCATATACCAGAAATGTTTGAAGCTACTGACTGAATGAAAGGAGCTGGCATCTCACTCTCTTTGAATCTTCTTTATCATGCTAAGAGGAGCAGGAAAAAGCAAAAAATTTCAGAATTGCACCTTGCAATGTGGAGAAATTACTGTTTGTGCATTTACAATATTCATTGATTTTTACCATTGAAAAACGTCCAGAAATGATTGAAGCTACTGACTGAATGAAAGTAGCTGCCATCTCACTCTCTTTGAATCTTTTTTATCATGCTAAGAGGAGCAGGAAAAAGCAAAAAATTTCAGACTTGCACCTTGCAATGCGGAGAAATTACTGTTTGTGCATTTACAATATTCATTGATTTTTGCCATTGAAAAACATCATGTTATTCATATACCAGAAATGTTTGAAGCTACTGACTGAATGAAAGGAGCTGGCATCTCACTCTCTTTGAATCTTCTTTATCATGCTAAGAGGAGCAGGAAAAAGCAAAAAATTTCAGAATTGCACCTTGCAATGCGGAGAAATTAATTTTTGTGCATTTACAATATTCATTGATTTTTGCCATTGAAAAACGTCCAGAAATGATTGAAGCTACTGACTGAATGAAAGGAGCTGGCATCTCACTCTCTTTGAATCTTCTTTATCATGCTAAGAGGAGCAGGAAAAAGCAAAAAATTTCAGAATTGCACCTTGCAATGCGGAGAAATTACTGTTTGTGCATTTACAATATTCATTGATTTTTGCCATTGAAAAACGTCCAGAAATGATTGAAGCTACTGACTGAATGAAAGGAGCTGGCATCTCACTCTCTTTGAATCTTCTTTATCATGCTAAGAGGAGCAGGAAAAAGCAAAAAATTTCAGAATTGCACCTTGCAATGCGGAGAAATTACTGTTTGTGCATTTACAATATTCATTGATTTTTGCCATTGAAAAACGTCCAGAAATGATTGAAGCTACTGACTGAATGAAAGGAGCTGGCATCTCACTCTCTTTGAATCTTCTTTATCATGCTAAGAGGAGCAGGAAAAAGCAAAAAATTTCAGAATTGCACCTTGCAATGCGGAGAAATTACAGTTTGTGCATTTACAATATTCATTGATTTTTGCCATTGAGAAACGTCCAGAAATGATTGAAGCTACTGACTGAATGAAAGGAGCTGGCATCTCACTCTCTTTGAATCTTCTTTATCATGCTAAGAGGAGCAGGAAAAAGCAAAAAATTTCAGAATTGCACCTTGCAATGCGGAGAAATTACTGTTTGTGCATTTACAATATTCATTGATTTTTGCCATTGAAAAACATCATGTTATTCATATACCAGAAATGTTTGAAGCTACTGACTGAATGAAAGGAGCTGGCATGTCACTCTCTTTGAATCTTCTTTATCATGCTAAGAGGAGCAGGAAAAAGCAAAAAATTTCAGAATTGCACCTTGCAATGCGGAGAAATTACTGTTTGTGCATTTACAATATTCATTGATTTTTGCCATTGAAAAACGTCCAGAAATGATTGAAGCTACTGACTGAATGAAAGGAGCTGGCATCTCACTCTCTTTGAATCTTCTTTATCATGCTAAGAGGAGCAGGAAAAAGCAAAAAATTTCAGAATTGCACCTTGCAATGCGGAGAAATTACTGTTTGTGCATTTACAATATTCATTGATTTTTGCCATTGAAAAACATCATGTTATTCATATACCAGAAATGATTGAAGCTACTGACTGAATGAAAGGAGCTGGCATCTCACTCTCTTTGAATCTTCTTTATCATGCTAAGAGGAGCAGGAAAAAGCAAAAAATTTCAGAATTGCACCTTGCAATGCGGAGAAATTACTGTTTGTGCATTTACAATATTCATTGATTTTTGCCATTGAAAAACGTCCAGAAATGATTGAAGCTACTGACTGAATGAAAGGAGCTGGCATCTCACTCTCTTTGAATCTTCTTTATCATGCTAAGAGGAGCAGGAAAAAGCAAAAAATTTCAGAATTGCACCTTGCAATGCGGAGAAATTACTGTTTGTGCATTTACAATATTCATTGATTTTTGCCATTGAAAAACATCATGTTATTCATATACCAGAAATGTTTGAAGCTACTGACTGAATGAAAGGAGCTGGAATCTCACTCTCTTTGAATCTTCTTTATCATGCTAAGAGGAGCAGGAAAAAGCAAAAAATTTCAGAATTGCACCTTGCAATGCGGAGAAATTACTGTTTGTGCATTTACAATATTCATTGATTTTTGCCATTGAAAAACGTCCAGAAATGATTGAAGCTACTGACTGAATGAAAGGAGCTGGCATCTCACTCTCTTTGAATCTTCTTTATCATGCTAAGAGGAGCAGGAAAAGGCAAAAAATTTCAGAATTGCACCTTGCAATGCGGAGAAATTACTGTTTGTGCATTTACAATATTCATTGATTTTTGCCATTGAAAAACATCATGTTATACATATACCAGAAATGTTTGAAGCTACTGACTGAATGAAAGGAGCTGGCATCTCACTCTCTTTGAATCTTCTTTATCATGCTAAGAGGAGCAGGAAAAACCAAAAAATTTCAGAATTGCACCTTGCAATGCGAATAAATTACTGTTTGTGCATTTACAATATTCATTGATTTTTGCCATTGAAAAACATCATGTTATTCATATACCAGAAATGATTGAAGCTACTGACTGAATGAAAGGAGCTGGCATCTCACTCTCTTTGAATCTTCTTTATCATGCTAAGAGGAGCAGGAAAAAGCAAAACATTTCAGAATTGCACCTTGCAATGCGGAGAAATTACTGTTTGTGCATTTACAATATTCATTGATTTTTGCCATTGAAAAACATCATGTTATTCACATACCAGAAATGATTGAAGCTACTGACTGAATGAAAGGAGCTGGCATCTCACTCTCTTTGAATCTTCTTTATCATGCTAAGAGGAGCAGGAAAAAGCATAAAATTTCAGAATTGCACCTCGCAATGCGGAGAAATTACTGTTTGTGCATTTACAATATTCATTGATTTTTGCCATTGAAAAACGTCCAGAAATGATTGAAGCTACTGACTGAATGAAAGGAGCTGGCATCTCACTCTCTTTGAATCTTCTTTATCATGCTAAGAGGAGCAGGAAAAAGCAAAAAATTTCAGAATTGCACCTTGCAATGCGGAGAAATTGCTGTTTGTGCATTTACAAAATTCATTGATTTTTGCCATTGAAAAACATCATGTTATTCATATACCAGAAATGTTTGAAGCTACTGACTGAATGAAAGGAGCTGGCATCTCACTCTCTTTGAATCTTCTTTATCATGCTAAGAGGAGCAGGAAAAAGCAAAAAATTTCAGAATTGCACCTTGCAATGCGGAGAAATTACTGTTTGTGCATTTACAATATTCATTGATTTTTGCCATTGAAAAACGTCCAGAAATGATTGAAGCTACTGACTGAATGAAAGGAGCTGGCATCTCACTCTCTTTGAATCTTCTTTATCATGCTAAGAGGAGCAGGAAAAAGCAAAAAATTTCAGAATTGCACCTTGCAATGCGGAGAAATTACTGTTTGTGCATTTACAATATACATTGATTTTTGCCATTGAAAAACGTCCAGAAATGATTGAAGCTACTGACTGAATGAAAGGAGCTGGCATCTCACTCTCTTTGAATCTTCTTTATCATGCTAAGAGGAGCAGGAAAAAGCAAAAAATTTCAGAATTGCACCTTGCAATGCGGAGAAATTACTGTTTGTGCATTTACAATATTCATTGATTTTTGCCGTTGAAAAAAGTCCAGAAATGATTGAAGCTACTGACTGAATGAAAGGAGCTGGCATCTCACTCTCTTTGAATCTTCTTTATCATGCTAAGAGGAGCAGGAAAAAGCAAAAAATTTCAGAATTGCACCTTGCAATGCGGAGAAATTACTGTTTGTGCATTTACAATATTCATTGATTTTTGCCATTGAAAAACATCATGTTATTCATATACCAGAAATGATTGAAGCTACTGACTGAATGAAAGGAGCTGGCATCTCACTCTCTTTGAATCTTCTTTATCATGCTAAGAGGAGCAGGAAAAAGCAAGAAATTTCAGAATTGCACCTTGCAATGCGGAGAAATTACTGTTTGTGCATTTACAATATTCATTGATTTTTGCCATTGAAAAACATCATGTTATTCATATACCAGAAATGTTTGAAGCTACTGACTGAATGAAAGGAGCTGGCATCTCACTCTCTTTGAATCTTCTTTATCATGCTAAGAGGAGCAGGAAAAAGCAAAAAATTTCAGAATTGCACCTTGCAATGTGGAGAAATTACTGTTTGTGCATTTACAATATTCATTGATTTTTACCATTGAAAAACGTCCAGAAATGATTGAAGCTACTGACTGAATGAAAGTAGCTGCCATCTCACCCTCTTTGAATCTTTTTTATCATGCTAAGAGGAGCAGGAAAAAGCAAAAAATTTCAGACTTGCACCTTGCAATGCGGAGAAATTACTGTTTGTGCATTTACAATATTCATTGATTTTTGCCATTGAAAAACATCATGTTATTCATATACCAGAAATGTTTGAAGCTACTGACTGAATGAAAGGAGCTGGCATCTCACTCTCTTTGAATCTTCTTTATCATGCTAAGAGGAGCAGGAAAAAGCAAAAAATTTCAGAATTGCACCTTGCAATGCGGAGAAATTACTTTTTGTGCATTTACAATATTCATTGATTTTTGCCATTGAAAAACGTCCAGAAATGATTGAAGCTACTGACTGAATGAAAGGAGCTGGCATCTCACTCTCTTTGAATCTTCTTTATCATGCTAAGAGGAGCAGGAAAAAGCAAAAAATTTCAGAATTGCACCTTGCAATGCGGAGAAATTACTGTTTGTGCATTTACAATATTCATTGATTTTTGCCATTGAAAAACGTCCAGAAATGATTGAAGCTACTGACTGAATGAAAGGAGCTGGCATCTCACTCTCTTTGAATCTTCTTTATCATGCTAAGAGGAGCAGGAAAAAGCAAAAAATTTCAGAATTGCACCTTGCAATGCGGAGAAATTACTGTTTGTGCATTTACAATATTCATTGATTTTTGCCATTGAAAAACATGTAATTCATATACCAGAAATGTTTGAAGCTACTGACTGAATGAAAGGAGCTGGCACCTCACTCTCTTTGAATCTTCTTTATCATGCTAAGAGGAGCGGGAAAAAGCAAAAAATTTCAGAATTGCACCTTGCAATGCGGAGAAATTACTGTTTGTGCATTTACAATATTCATTGATTTTTGCCATTGAAAAACGTCCAGAAATGATTGAAGGTACTGACTGAATGAAAGGAGCTGGCATCTCACTCTCTTTGAATCTTCTTTATCATGCTAAGAGGAGCAGGAAAAAGCAAACAATTTCAGAATTGCACCTTGCAATGCGGAGAAATTACTGTTTGTGCATTTACAATATTCATTGATTTTTGCCATTGAAAAACGTCCAGAAATGATTGAAGCTACTGACTGAATGAAAGGAGCTGGCATCTCACTCTCTTTGAATCTTCTTTATCATGCTAAGAGGAGCAGGAAAAAGCAAAAAATTTCAGAATTGCACCTTGCAATGCGGAGAAATTACAGTTTGTGCATTTACAATATTCATTGATTTTTGCCATTGAGAAACGTCCAGAAATGATTGAAGCTACTGACTGAATGAAAGGAGCTGGCATCTCACTCTCTTTGAATCTTCTTTATCATGCTAAGAGGAACAGGAAAAAGCAAAAAATTTCAGAATTGCACCTTGCAATGCGGAGAAATTACTGTTTGTGCATTTACAACATTCATTGATTTTTGCCATTGAAAAACATCATGTTATTTATATACCAGAAATGTTTGAAGCTACTGACTGAATGAAAGGAGCTGGCATCTCACTCTCTTTGAATCTTCTTTATCATGCTAAGAGGAGCAGGAAAAAGCAAAAAATTTCAGAATTGCACCTTGCAATGTGGAGAAATTACTGTTTGTGCATTTACAATATTCATTGATTTTTACCATTGAAAAACGTCCAGAAATGATTGAAGCTACTGACTGAATGAAAGTAGCTGGCATCTCACTCTCTTTGAATTTTCTTTATCATGCTAAGAGGAGCAGGAAAAAGCAAAAAATTTCAGACTTGCACCTTGCAATGCGGAGAAATTACTGTTTGTGCATTTACAATATTCATTGATTTTTGCCATTGAAAAACATCATGTTATTCATATACCAGAAATGTTTGAAGCTACTGACTGAATGAAAGGAGCTGGCATCTCACTCTCTTTGAATCTTCTTTATCATGCTAAGAGGAGCAGGAAAAAGCAAAAAATTTCAGAATTGCACCTTGCAATGCGGAGAAATTACTGTTTGTGCATTTACAATATTCATTGATTTTTGCCATTGAAAAACATCATGTTATTCATATACAAGAAATGTTTGAAGCTACTGACTGAATGAAAGGAGCTGGCATCTCAATCTCTTTGAATCTTCTTTATCATGCTAAGAGGAGCAGGAAAAAGCAAAAAATTTCAGAATTGCACCTTGCAATGTGGAGAAATTACTGTTTGTGCATTTACAATATTCATTGATTTTTACCATTGAAAAACGTCCAGAAATGATTGAAGCTACTGACTGAATGAAAGTAGCTGGCATCTCACTCTCTTTGAATCTTCTTTATCATGCTAAGAGGAGCAGGAAAAAGCAAAAAATTTCAGACTTGCACCTTGCAATGCGGAGAAATTACTATTTGTGCATTTACAATATTCATAGATTTTTGCCATTGAAAAACATCATGTTATTCATATACCAGAAATGTTTGAAGCTACTGACTGAATGAAAGGAGCTGGCATCTCACTCTCTTTGAATCTTCTTTATCATGCTAAGAGGAGCAGGAAAAAGCAAAAAATTTCAGAATTGCACCTTGCAATGCGGAGAAATTACTGTTTGTGCATTTACAATATTCATTGATTTTTGCCATTGAAAAACATCATGTTATTCATATACCAGAAATGTTTGAAGCTACTGACTGAATGAAAGGAGCTGACATCTCACTCTCTTTGAATCTTCTTTATCATGCTAAGAGGAGCAGGAAAAAGCAAAAAATTTCAGAATTGCACCTTGCAATGCGGAGAAATTACTGTTTGTGCATTTACAATATTCATTGATTTTTGCCATTGAAAAATGTCCAGAAATGATTGAAGCTACTGACTGAATGAAAGGAGCTGGCATCTCACTCTCTTTGAATCATGCTAAGAGGAGCAGGAAAAAGCAAAAAATTTCAGAATTGCACCTTGCAATGTGGAGAAATTACTGTTTGTGCATTTACAATATTCATTGATTTTTACCATTGAAAAACGTCCAGAAATGATTGAAGCTACTGACTGAATGAAAGTAGCTGCCATCTCACTCTCTTTGAATCTTTTTTATCATGCTAAGAGGAGCAGGAAAAAGCAAAAAATTTCAGACTTGCACCTTGCAATGCGGAGAAATTACTGTTTGTGCATTTACAATATTCATTGATTTTTGCCATTGAAAAACATCATGTTATTCATATAACAGAAATGTTTGAAGCTACTGACTGAATGAAAGGAGCTGGCATCTCACTCTCTTTGAATCTTCTTTATCATGCTAAGAGGAGCAGGAAAAAGCAAAAAATTTCAGAATTGCACCTTGCAATGCGGAGAAATTACTTTTTGTGCATTTACAATATTCATTGATTTTTGCCATTGAAAAACGTCCAGAAATGATTGAAGCTACTGACTGAATGAAAGGAGCTGGCATCTCACTCTCTTTGAATCTTCTTTATCATGCTAAGAGGAGCAGGAAAAAGCAAAAAATTTCAGAATTGCACCTTGCAATGCGGAGAAATTACTGTTTGTGCATTTACAATATTCATTGATTTTTGCCATTGAAAAACGTCCAGAAATGATTGAAGCTACTGACTGAATGAAAGGAGCTGGCATCTCACTCTCTTTGAATCTTCTTTATCATGCTAAGAGGAGCAGGAAAAAGCAAAAAATTTCAGAATTGCACCTTGCAATGCGGAGAAATTACTGTTTGTGCATTTACAATATTCATTGATTTTTGCCATTGAAAAACATGTAATTCATATACCAGAAATGTTTGAAGCTACTGACTGAATGAAAGGAGCTGGCACCTCACTCTCTTTGAATCTTCTTTATCATGCTAAGAGGAGCGGGAAAAAGCAAAAAATTTCAGAATTGCACCTTGCAATGCGGAGAAATTACTGTTTGTGCATTTACAATATTCATTGATTTTTGCCATTGAAAAACGTCCAGAAATGATTGAAGGTACTGACTGAATGAAAGGAGCTGGCATCTCACTCTCTTTGAATCTTCTTTATCATGCTAAGAGGAGCAGGAAAAAGCAAAAAATTTCAGAATTGCACCTTGCAATGCGGAGAAATTACTGTTTGTGCATTTACAATATTCATTGATTTTTGCCATTGAAAAACGTCCAGAAATGATTGAAGCTACTGACTGAATGAAAGGAGCTGGCATCTCACTCTCTTTGAATCTTCTTTATCATGCTAAGAGGAGCAGGAAAAAGCAAAAAATTTCAGAATTGCACCTTGCAATGCGGAGAAATTACAGTTTGTGCATTTACAATATTCATTGATTTTTGCCATTGAGAAACGTCCAGAAATGATTGAAGCTACTGACTGAATGAAAGGGGCTGGCATCTCACTCTCTTTGAATCTTCTTTATCATGCTAAGAGGAACAGGAAAAAGCAAAAAATTTCAGAATTGCACCTTGCAATGCGGAGAAATTACTGTTTGTGCATTTACAATATTCATTGATTTTTGCCATTGAAAAACATCATGTTATTTATATACCAGAAATGTTTGAAGCTACTGACTGAATGAAAGGAGCTGGCATCTCACTCTCTTTGAATCTTCTTTATCATGCTAAGAGGAGCAGGAAAAAGCAAAAAATTTCAGAATTGCACCTTGCAATGTGGAGAAATTACTGTTTGTGCATTTACAATATTCATTGATTTTTACCATTGAAAAACGTCCAGAAATGATTGAAGCTACTGACTGAATGAAAGTAGCTGGCATCTCACTCTCTTTGAATTTTCTTTATCATGCTAAGAGGAGCAGGAAAAAGCAAAAAATTTCAGACTTGCACCTTGCAATGCGGAGAAATTACTGTTTGTGCATTTACAATATTCATTGATTTTTGCCATTGAAAAACATCATGTTATTCATATACCAGAAATGTTTGAAGCTACTGACTGAATGAAAGGAGC